>NC_135485.1:118587145-118874645 GCF_052094955.1 Ictidomys tridecemlineatus | reverse complement strand
CTGGATATTGACTTCTATGTTTATGTATCCAAAATTAATTGAGCACTTATTAGATGCAAAACTTTGAATCATGAAAGTGATGTGATGAATTTACTTGTTTGGGATGACTGTAGGACCAAGGGCAGCCCATAAAACTTAAGGAGAGGAGCTATGCTGGAAGGTTCAAGCCATCACTTGTCAACATATTTAAGTGTCTTTGGACCATAAGTTGATGGCCTGTAACTGCAGGGTGATGAGGTAGCACATTAGTGACTTGATTTATCCTTTGTCATGCCTCATGAAAATAGCAATAGTTTGTGGATAGAGCATAGAGGGTATCATGAACTCTTTTGATCCCAGGATTTGACTGGGCATCTAGGGTATAGGTTTTCCTAAATAGATACTAAGAAACATCTTTGATGTAGTTCACAAAAAAAATTGAAGTTTGCTTTATAGAAAGGAGTACATAGACTTTGTTTGCTCAGGGAATCGTGTTGCTAAATTTAAAAGCAGATGCATGTGCATGCAAAACATTTTGCCTTCTTCCATGAATAGAAACCAAATATAAACCTCATAATTTTCTTCAAAGGCTTTTACATGTCTGTGTGTGACGTTGAGCAATTACTCAGTCCTCACATTCCCACTTTCTGACTCAATCTCCAGCTGCAAAAATTAAGATGAAAACTTTCCACAAAAGTAATCATTACAAAGTATCTAAGTATCTTTGGGTAAGAGACAGTCTTAAAAACAAATCATTATGATGTATTACCATACCAGTTAAGGTTGCAACAAGACTCGGGTCTTGTTAACAATTTGTATAACTTTATTCTACCATGCTGACAAAATATTTCATCAAAAAAGTAACTGCTCTGTAATATAGTAAGATTTTGATTTAGCAAGACATTTACATTACCCTATGAAAACATATGATGAGAATCAAAATTTATTCTTCAAATTATTATGGGCTTCCAGAAAACTTCTCAAGGTACTCAATATACGATGGATCCATTTAAGACTTCTCATTTTACAGGTTTTGCTGAAGGTCAGTTTCTTCTCATAGTGGTGAATGACAGTAGTCCTCAGACCCCAGGATCTGAAGTTGCTGAGCTAGACTGAAGAGGCACACTTAGCTTCCCTCCTTCTGCTTCTTTTCAAATGCTGGCAAAATCATATTTTTAGATCAGAGCATTGGGATTGAAAACAAAGACATCAAACTCAAGTCAATGAATCATTCATGCAATTTCTATTCTCCTTCATAAGAAGTCTTTCCCAATAAATATGACACAGAGTTGTTGATTTGTGAACACACACACATGAAATTAATATTATCAGTAGAGAAATTTGAAAAATAATCACTACTGTCGGCATCATCATTAAAAACGTTCGTTAGCATCTGGATTAGGAAACATTAATTATATTCCTTGCTAAAGTTAAACAAGAGGCAATAGGAATATCTTATTTTATATATTTTGAAGAGGTTACCTTTCTAAATTTTTGTTACCTACAATTTTTTAATATATAGATATTTGAGCTATATCAAAAACTAGATTATTCTGTGCAAAAATTATTTTATATACTTCTCTCTGGTTTGTCATTGTAGCTGGTTGTTTTTTTGGTAAGTCCAGCAAGACACTTCTTTCAACAGATATAAAAAATGATTTTTAAAAAAGATCTCTTTGCTAACAGGAATTCTAATAGCATATAGAGGACTGTTATGAATATTACATATCAGAAGTGTCACAGATTAATACTAATTTTTTAAACAGAATTAAAATTTAGAGTTCTTACTAAAATATTACTTATAGATTAAGATCATTGCAGAATTTACAGTAACTTGATTTTTTCCTAAACAGATGAAAAACTCTTTCACAGGTTTGTTTTAAATTTAGCTTTAGAAACCATTGTACTTTCTATACAAGTTCTATGGAAGACCTTATCTCACAAATGAGAATATACCGAGATTCCAGTGTTCCCCATAAATAGTCAGAATATCCAGAACCCTCCCTATGCTAAGTAGCATTAAATCAGTAACAAGACTGAAATATAGAATGTATATGCTTTTATAGGATCACATGGAATTTAGTTCAAAAGTACAAAATGGAAACTGCTTATGCTAGTGGAAAAAATAAAAATAAAAATATTATTAGAATAATAACCATTTAAAATATTATTTTCTAACATCAGGATAATAAGAGAAAAAAGGAGCTAAATTGCAGAGATAAAATTCTCATAAAGAGTTAATGTACTACTACCACGACAGAAACACAGTCT
Organism: Ictidomys tridecemlineatus; assembly: GCF_052094955.1. Taxonomy (NCBI): domain Eukaryota; kingdom Metazoa; phylum Chordata; class Mammalia; order Rodentia; family Sciuridae; genus Ictidomys; species Ictidomys tridecemlineatus. The sequence continues at coordinate 118,872,395 of NC_135485.1, read as the reverse complement.
ATGCTATAAACTTCAGAAAATAGATAGTTCAGCTATGAAAGAGTTACTTGTGGTGAGGCTTAGGAAAACTCCCATCCTAATCTCTTTCCAGAAATAGTACTGAAATAAAATTCTGAGCATCCTCAGGTCTACAGCTAACGTTGGAGAGAAGCAGTCCAAAGAAGTAGCATTATCTTCTTTTCTCTATTGTAAGTAGAAAGTGAAATGGTTTCTGGGGAGATTCAGATGAAACATGGAAATTGAAAAGTTGGAACCGATGCCCTCAGATAAAAGTGTCGCCTGAAGGTCTTCACACTGAGTTATGAATAAGATCTGAAACCTATTTTATCTGTCCCCTTTTTCCACTGCATGAGGAATGGATACATGCCTCTGCCAGAGTTAATCCCAGCAAAAAATATTTTGAGAGAGCTGAGCAAAATTCCTTCATCAAAGGCTGCACATTCCTCCTTTTGCTCTCAACCTTCTTCCTCCAAAAGAAATAAAATTAAATAGACTATATCTAATCCTCAAACTATAACTCAGTTTGGCAAAGAGGTTTTGGAAAAGTAAAAGTGGAATCAAGAATTCACTCTTCCTACATCTGAGCAAATAGTAGTTTGTAGGTAAACTATGTAATATGCAAATGATCAGAACAAAAGTTAAAGATACAGGAATTATGCAAATATTTTGTTTTATTTATTTTTTTTAAAGAGGAAGGAAGAAGAGAATGGAAGATTTGGGGAGGTATAGATAGACACACCCAGAGGCAATAATCAAGTTTGGAAAGAAAAATAAAGAATAGAAGAAAATTTCCCAGAGTGTTTCACATTATAAAACTATTTATTAAAACACAAATGAGAAATATTTTAAATCAAACATTTATGAACTGTTTTTACTATTTTATTTCATTTACTGTTTTATTTCATTAAATGTTAATTGTTATTAGGTATTTATTAAATTATAAAATAAACATCATCATTATCCAAAGTAAGGACAGTAGTTGAAAAGATGGGTTAGGTAGAGACTGTATTTCCTTTTCTTTCCTAGAGAAGAAACAGACACTGACTGCACAAAAGTCAAGTGCTTAAGCAAATAATTTCCTGATTCAATGTTTTCGATAACATTTTTCCCCACAACTTTACTGGGGTTATTTTTAAAGTTATATCTTGTGTTGATGAGAAATTTTCCAAAATATTTGGTTTTTTTTTCATTGTTCCATTTTAATTGCTTGTCCCTGACTTGCAAGTGAAAGTATGTACATAAGAGTTTCACTAAAAAAAAAAAAAAAAAAAAAGCTAGCATGCATGGCATGGCCTCATTTTAAATGAAATATCTATTGGTCAACCATTGTCATATAATGTAACAAGTACTCTTAATGTTTTGTTGGTTTCTAGCAAGCAGCATTACTTTATCATACAAGCATGTGTGGGTTGCCTGGATTTGGCTGGACTTGATTCCATGGCATGGACTGGATTCAAATCTGCATCAGATATCTTCTGGCACTGGCAAACATTTGGAAGTATATTCTTATGAAGATGGCAAGAGTCAAAAAGAACAAATCCAAAAGAAGCACATTTGAAGCCTTTGTACACACCACAGGCACTTTTATCCATAAGGTTAAAGCCAGGCAAAATTGAAATAAAGACCAAATTCAGGAAGAGGGAAAATATACTCCATTCACCATTAGACCATGATAAAGATGTAGCAGAGTACTACTACAAGGGGCAGAACTGAGACCAGCAATTCTACCATATCATTCATTTTTTTAAAATATACATACCTGTGTGCATAGAGAGCTGATAATAAATGATAGAATGACAAGTTGTAGATGATTTTTGAATTTTATTTCTTGCTTTGAGGGAGGTATATTTAGAGTACTGAATTACATGTACTTCTTTCTTTCTCTCTCTTTCCATACTGGGGATTTAACCCAGGGCACTTAACCACTTAGCCATATCCCCAGCCCTTTGTATTTTTTATTTTGAGACAGGATCTCACAACATTGCTAATAGCTTTGTTAAATTCCTGAGGCTGTCTTTGAACTTGCAATCCTCCTGCCACAGCCTCCCAAGCCACTGGGATTATAGGTGTGTGCCACTGCCCTCAGCTATTTTTTAAGAACAAGTTTATTGAGATATAATCCACATGCTAAAAATGTCACCCTTTTCGAGTAGTATATAACTCATTGGTTTTTAGTATATTCAGTTTTGAAACTATCACCACTATCCAATTTCAGAATATTTCCATCATTTCAAAAAAGAAAAACCTGAAATCTTTAACAGTACTCCTTATTTATTCCCTTCCCCTAGCCTCTGAAAGCATTAATCTATTTTCTGTGTTGATTGTTTGTCCTGAACATATAAATGTGAATGGCTTCTTGTACTTGGCATGTTTCCAGGATTCAGTCATGCAGTAGTATGTATCAGTGCTCCATTTTTTTTCCTATGGATGAATATTGTTCCATTGCATGAATGTGCCACATTCTGCTTATCTATTTATCAATTGATGGACATTTGGATAGTTTCCAATGTTGGGTTATTCTGAAAAATGTTATGAACATTGACATTTTTGTGCCAGATTTTCAGTTATCTTAGGTTTTTAACTATGAGTGGAATTGTTTAGTCATATTTAATTCCATGTTTAATGTTTTGAATAACTTCATAACTTCTTTCCAATGTGGTCACAATATTTTACAATAGGGTTCCACTCTCTGCACATCCTCATAATATTTATTATTATTTTTAAATTATAGTTCTTTAATTTTAATTTTAATTCTAGTTATTTCTGTGGGTGTAAAAGGTAAATTTCCATTTGCATTTCCTTCATGACTAATGATACTAACATTTTGTGTGCTTCCAAGTCATCTGTATATTTTTGTTTGTGTGAGAAAAGCACTTTGCTCATTTTCAATTTAATTATCTTTTTATTATTGGATTAAAATTTTTATATATTCTGATATAAGACCCTACTCTGATATATAATTTGCTAATATTCCTCTGATTATATGGTTCATCTTTCATTTTGCTACAGGGTGAGGCTTCGAATCAGACAAGATTTTTAATTTTCAAGATTCCCTATTTATCTGTTTTTTTCTTTTTTCTTTCATCTCTTGTGCTTTTGGTATCATATCTGAGAGCCAATTCTAGGTCACAAAAATTTATATGTACTTCTAAAGGTTTCATAACTTATCTCTAACATTTAGGTCTTTGATTAATTTGGAATTAATTTTTGCATATAGTATAAGGAAAGAATTCACATTTATTTTTTTACATGTGGATGGCCAGTTGCCCTGCTACCATGTGCTAATAGTCGATTCTTTCACCATTGAATTGTCTTGTCAAAAAATCAATTGACTACAAATGTAAAGCTTTATTTCTGGGTTCTCAAATCTATGCCATCGATTTGTATGTCTGTTAAACTTATTTCTGTGGCTTTGCAGCAAGTTCTAATTTGTGAATTTGAATTCTTTACCCTTGTATTGCTTTTTCAGATTTCTTGGTTATTTGACTTTTTCACATTTCTGTATGAATATTAAGAACAGCTTGTCAATTTCTGTAAAAGAGCAAGCTGGATTTGCATATATAACTTTAATACTAATAAGATTATTCATCTTTAAATATATACTACCTATAAAAATTACAAATCTCTTCTTTAAATTTTGTAAAGATTTTTCACAGGATAAGTCAAAAAATGACTTGTCTGATAAAAAAGAGATTGTATCTGGTAGAGGTGGGTGTACAGATACTTTCTGAGGCAGTGTTAACTTTTCAGCAGACTAGAGAGGAAGTTATTGAGATAGGTAAGTGCAGGAGCAATGTTACAAAATGGGAACACAGAAGATGCTAGCATGGACATTGAGGGGGATATAGATATTTTCCATAAAAGATGAGTATTCACTCCAATTTTGTATTTTAAGGTTGATGATGGGAACTGAGTTAAAAAAAAAGGTTTACAAGGAGATTTTGTATCATCAATCACTGTTATATTTATGTGTTCACATTTTGAACATTATTGTACACACTGAAAAAATAATCATAGTGTATCTAAAATATGAGTAAAAGATGAATTTGTAAATATCAAATTTAAAGGAAATTATATCTGAGCTAGGGTTGGTAGGAAAATTAATAACTGAAAAGTCAAGCATATAGTCACAAAACATTGTTAAAGAGAAAAATAATCTATCCTGTTACATCTTAAGGAATAGACATTTTTGTCTACATGTTCTAGTCACTGTGACAGGTGCCCAAAAGAACTAATACACCAGTCTACTTAAAAGTAGTTCAGTACATGGAACTAAAAAGTAGCCATGCGGAATGAAGTTCAGATACACTTAGGAACTCTGGAGTTTTCAATGTCATAATCAGTGCTGTCTTTGAAAAAATCATTTATTCATTTGTATGTTTACTTCCCTTATTTATTGATGCAAATTGTTACTGACTTCCAATCTGATTCCATCCCTAATTAAGCATTGGGGAAAGAAGAGTGAGATAATTATTGCTAAGAGTCCATTAGAATAAGAGTCCAATGAGAAATCAGAATGAGGGTATTTAATTATAATACAATATGACAATATTTATAATAGAAAAATTCCTAGGAGCATGGAAGAATAAATGGAAGGAAGGAGGAGCAACTTTCCTGGAGACTGTCATTGAACTGGCCTTGACAGGAAGTTACTGAGGTAGGTCAGCATGGGGACAGTGCTCAAAAGAAAGTGCAGCACATCTTTGCACAGAAATGTGAAGGACTACGAGGGCGAGGGCGTTCAGGAAACCACAAGCATTCACTAGAGCTGTGTTAGGATTGATGGTGCAAAATGAGCAGAAAGTGGTAAACAATGAGATTAAGGAGGATTTTGTGTGCCTTACAAAGATTAAAATTTAATCTTGTGGCGTTACACTGTGAAATTTCCACCATGTTATATAATCAAATTTACTTGAAGGACCCTTCTGTTAGTGGTGTGGAGGGTAGATCAGAGATGAGACAGATCCGGGGCAGCAAGATGGAAAAATAGGAGCTGTTGCAGCACAAAGAGGGTAAGATGTGATGAGGGACTCAATTAGACCAGCAGCAACTGAAGTGTGGAGGTAGACACAAATATGAGACAGACAGAAAAGGCAAGTCCATGAGACTCAATGATCACATGGGAGCATGAAGGGAAGACAGGACGTGAAGGAATTAACCTGTTACAACTAGTTAAATGTTTGTGCTTCCCTAAATGTCATTGTCAAAATCCTAACTCCCAAAATGAGTTTGAGGAGCTGAAGCATTTGGGAGATAATTAGGCTGCAAGAGTGGAAACTGCCATCAATAGGATTGAGCCCCTTTGAAAGGGTCCCCAAAGAGCTCTCTCTCTCTCTCACCTTCCTTTTCACCACTTGAGGGCATAACAGATAGCAGTCTACAAGCCAGGAAGATGGCCACCACCTAAACTGGATCATGCTGTCACTCTGATCGCAAACTTCCAGCCTCCAGTACAGTGAGAAATAAATCTGTTTAGAAGTCATACAGTCTATGACACTTTGTTCTAGCAACTGAACTAAGATACCTACTAAATTTTCAGTTTTCCTGTTCCTTAAGAATCCAAAGAATGATCTTTATGTTTTTAGTGCATCTACAATACACATTTAAGTACACTAAATTACAGAAGAGATAGGATATTACATTATTCTTTTGGAGATAAGGATATTACACGAAATGTAAAACATTTATTTTCTGCCTTTCCTTAAACTAAATCACAAGTTTAAGTCAACACATTTGGAGACAGTGATGCACTCAGGACAAAATGAACTCAGTGCTAATTTTTATTATGATTTCAAAATGCATGCAAAGATCACTAGATGAGAGATGAAAGATAGAAAGGAGAGGTAGAAATGAAAAATGTAGATAGAAACACTTGTCTTATGGTAACTAGGCCTTCCTCTTTGCTTTTAATAAAAATCGCTATGCGAAACTGGTTCATACCTTAGTGAGAGGACAAACCACAGATATCATATGCAAAAGAGGGTCCAAACAGTCAATAGTTCCTGGACTTCTGAGAAAGTGAGTCACATATTCTATTAATGCATTATTTTTATATTAATAAAATACACAAGAAGAACGGTGAATAAATTGGTCATAATGCAGTTAGTCCTGAAAACAGCATGTGGAGTTGTCACCTTTATAGGGTCATTTCTTTTGACTATTAACATTTTACAATAAAAAATAAATAAATATTAAAAACTACAAGGGAAATAAGATATCCCATTCAGTGGTTTAAAATGATGGATTAAACACAGCTAAATACATTAATTACCGAAAGACTTCAGAGTCTTTACCAAGCTAGTGAATTATAAATAGTGAAGCACAGTGGCCTCTATGTGGCTGGAACAAAAGTATGAAAAGGCTAAGGAAACAAGACAGAACACATGCTTCTTTTGTTTATATTTGTATGTCATGTGGTAGAAGGCAGGCTAGGTCTGCATGATGTCAAGATGCATAAAAAGGGTACTTACTAGAACAGCAGTCTGTAGGCAGCATGGGTCTGATCACTAAGGTGAGGATGGGTGCTAAAAAGGTTAGTCCTTCAGATGAATCTATGCCTGGAATTGAGGAACTGCATCTTGAAGTGTGCTACGTAAAATATTTTAATCCATATACCAAATCAACTTCTTCTCACCTGATTTAATAACTGCTATTGAAAACGAAGACAGGAGCAGAGATTTATGGGCCTTTTCCCCACCGCATATTATCATATAACCTATCACTAAGTATTTCTAAGTCCACATATAACTTTAATGTCAGGTTCAATTTAATCTACCAGACATTATTATTAAGCTTGTGAAGAAAAGAAAAGCACTGTTCAAAGGCACTAGAAAGAAGCATCAGGTGGGAGCCTCAGCAAAAATGGTCCTTTTATAACCTTTCTTTGAAACTGCATATATTTTTGCATAACAAAAATCATAGTAACATAAAACTTTTATCAGTTTCATTGTCTCAGAGTCCAAGAGATAAAACTTTCACACACACACATGCACACACTGAGTTTCACCCCAAAATAGCCACATTCTTTTATTTGATGAATCAATACATTTTTAATTCAAATAGTCACCACATAACCTAGGCATAATATTAAGCATTTTACAAGCAGAGTGTTTTACTGATTTTCTTTTCAATTGCAAAAGGGTACAATAAGTGAATTGGTTAAAGGATATACTTCTGTACATAAAAATATCCATGTATTTATACAAGCATATGGAACAGAGTTTAAAGGTATTGAAACCATAGCATCACAATAAATAGGATGTGTTCCTACTCCACAGCCCACTTTATCAAGAAGCTGTCAGTCTCTTTTATCAAGGTGCTTTCTGTTCTTCTGAGCTGGGTTCGTATTTTCCCCCAAACAGGTTAAATTAGTAAGAACTGGAGTTGAATGTCTACTTTTCATATGTTATTTTTTATTTGCGTATCCAATAAACAGGGTGGAAGATATGGTAATTTATTTCCAAAATGTCATTGTGACTTCCCAATCCTATTGGTTTCATACTTCTGTATTTTTAAATGCAGATCAATCTAAGCTCTAGCACCATTCAAAAAGGAAATACATGTATTTTTTTTTTTGTCAGAGCAACAATATTTTATATCATCCTTATTCCTCTGGCTATAACAATTCTGTTTAGAAAAAATTTACCAAGCTAAAAATAGTTGATCTAGGTTGTCATAAAAAAAGAATATTAAATACCTTTGGTAAAAATAGATATATTTAACAAGATTAGAAAAGGCAACAGTTATAATGTCAAAAAAGAGAATATAAAAATGTACACAGTAAAACAAATAAACCAACTTAAAATGAAGATAAGGCCACTCTTCTGTTCAGGTTTGCCTCTTTCAAACCATGAATGTAGTTCTCTTCTTCTAAATGGCAGAGATTTTAATAAGAAACATGGAAAATCCAGTCTTTCCTATCAGCATGACACCAGTTTAATTCATAGCAACATAGTTCCTCTTTAAAACCCAAGTTTATAGAACATGAAACGTTCTGGTTTATATATGCAAGTATAAGGGGAAAACATTCCAGATTTTCTGTGATATTGGGCCCAGAACATGGAGCTTTAGAGTTAAGCAGAGCAACAGAATCAGGTGCTCACTTGCAGTTTTTTCTTGTCCTGACATTAACCTAAGCCATATCATGACATAGGGAATACAGACTGCAGCAAGTGGAAAAGGAACGTGGTAACTAGCTAGTGATCTACAATATTTAATTTTTTTTTCCATGATTGAAGACCTTTTCTCCTGTCCTTTGGGCTCCTCTCAAAAGCGATGTTGCACAACTCATAATTCCATTTGGTATCTCCTCTTTAGAATCCACTGTAAATCCTGCAGATGGAAGATCCTTGAAGCAAACAAGTGGGATTATGGATGCAGGTAATGCATTAGTTCTCTAACAGAATCAGCCGCTGGCTGCACCTGACAGCTCTGCGAAAGGGCAGCTGGTGGTGATGTGGTTATCCTCCTGTGTTCCCTCTGCACACACAGTCACACTCCTCGTGATGCTCCAGGGCCACGTCAGTGAGTGATTTATGCAATCCCCTGACACCAATCTTTGGTCTCAATTGAAGGACCTGAAAGGGAAGAATGTAAACCACCTTTAAAATCAATGCATGACTATAACATTCGATTTCCTGCATAAAAAGGAATTTTCAAAAACAATCTCAGAACTCAAAAAGACTTATTTTCACATTGCCTCTTGAAAGTGTTATGTAAACATTTCTCCATAAAAAATATCATAAACTATCATTTCATAAAAGGACACTTCAATGCCAACAATTTGAGAAGTGTACCGCCTTAGAAATAAAGAAGAGTTCTTAAATTGAAGACTCTGTCTGCTCATTATTTTTCTTATGTAACTAGACAGAATTTCACCTCAAGTATTTTGCAACCGTTAATGCACATCTTGTTTCTCTGTTTGTTACTTTCTTATTCTCATTCATTTATTCACACATTTAATAAATATTTATACTTGAAGCAGTACACTCAAGTACAGGAATACTGTGGAAGGAAACATGATCACTCCACAGCTGAGATTGCTCAATTATGCCACTCATTAATTTTCTTGGCTACACTTCAAGTCCTCTATAAACTTGATGAGACGGATTAGATGTACTTCATAGACATCAGCTTCAGTCACAGCTAACTTTCTGCAGCTGGATTCTACTGTACAGTGCTAAGGAGGTTTGGCAATAACAACAATAACGCCTCTATTCAAGGAAGCTATTTGCAGTTTGGCTTGTTGAGCTTTTTAGTAAGAAATATAGCAGAATAAGCACCCTAAATAAACATATTTCCTTTTAATACTATGACGAAGGGTTCTAGAAGTGTATTCTATTAAATATTATCTAATGTATTGGACAGCAGCTACCTATTCAATTCTAATACATTTCTTATAATAGAAATGACAAAGTTTCAGAAATTATGTTTATTTGGGTTTTGAAAAAGACCAATGTGAATAATAATATTAAATTGTCTAGCTTTCTCCTTCTGGGTATGACACAGATGACTTCATGAAGCAACTTTGAAAAGCTATCATTTCTGTGAATTTTCATTAATCTACAAAAGTACAAGTCAAGTCTTATGACTGTTCAATTTGAAGACTCAAGAAAGAAAACTACAGAATGCATACCTCATTCAAGTATGTGGCTCTATCGAAGGTTAATTAGCTAACATTTTTTGAATACTTGCTGGGTGCCAGGAACAATGATGTTTTTACATACTTTAACTCACAAGAATTCTATGAAGTAATTTACAATTATTATCCTTATTTTACACATGAGTGAACATAGAGACAGGCTAAGTGACATAGTAGTAATCTGAACCTAGACCAAATATGAATTATTAAAGTAAGAATGATAGATACTTATTTTATAAAAGTCCATAATATTACCATTCATACATTCTATTTATTTTGAAACTTTCTTCCTAGAGAGATAAACTTCAAAGTCTTGTCATAAGTCTTATATTCAGATAGTTTTACAGCATCAGAAACTGTAAACTTTTAAAGTAGGTTTTCTCTTCTGTGACATTTCATAATTCCAGAACAAAAATTGTGAAGACTATATTTCTTCAGCATGAAACTTAATCTACTTGGGTGTTATTTTATATCAGTACTGACTTGTTTGAATAAGTTGGGGTGACATCAAATCTGAACTTAAGGCACCCCTGCCAGTCCTTATCATACTCTTGCTACAAATGGTTTCTGGATTGAGATTGGGTGGGTAAGATAAATCGCAGTATCAGCAAAGCCATTATGTTCATCTTCTAAGTCTACTTGTCTGCATTTCTCACTTCAGAAAAGAAAAAAAATATGGTACAAAGGGTAAAATTAGGGAGGCCATCTACTATGCCAATGGCCAGCCCAGATGCATTAGGCTTCCACTCTCCCATCAACTATGCTAAATAAAAGCTCCTCCTGCTAGCTTTGTCTGATGATGCTTGTGGAAATTCACATATAGTAGATAAAACTCAAAATGTCCTAGTAGTTTGGATAAAATATTCTAATCTGCTTAGTGTTTTCCTTTTCAGTTCTTTTTGAAAATTTGGATTTTGGAAGCAAGAAATAGACTTGGAGAATGATCAGCAGGTGCCACCTAATATGAAAGAGGAAAATTTCATCTTCAGGATGTGGATTATGACACCAGAAGTATGGGGATAGGGAAATGTCAGAAGTCTATCTCAGGGAACTATGAGGGAAGGCTAGGCATGGAGCTCGGCGATAAAGCACTTGCCTAGCATGTGTAAGGCCCTGGGCCCAATCCCTAGCACCAAAGGAAAAGAAAATACAGAAAGAAGAATTGAGGAAAAAGTGAACACTAAAACTACCAGTCCATGAAAAAAAATATCAGGGTTATGTCTCAAACCAGAGACTATGGAAGAAAATAGATCAGATACAGAAAGAACCACCAAGGACTGGGTACTAAGTATAGTCAAACAAGATGGAATGATCACTCTGCAAACCAGAGCATTGATGAAACAGGATTCAGTACTAGAATAAGATCACAGGATGGTAAACTTTTCCTAATACAGACAGATCTAAGGTTAGAGAAGCAAGACTCCTATAGGTTATGGAAAAAAGAAATTAAACATAAGATGTTATAAACAAAATAAGATTAGAGAAAAAAGAACAAATATATTACTATTGTCAGAGTGTTTTGTAAAGTTTTTGGGGAAGGGGGGCGAAGAATACCTTTCCTCCCTCTGAATTCATTAGATTTTTATTCATCATTTACTGTAATTGAAGAAAGGGGAAAATAAAAAAGAAAGAGAAAATAAGCTAAAATGTATGAAAAGTATAAATTGCATCAAATCTTGTTCTAAGTATTCTATAAAAATCTACTCACAGAATTCTCACCATGAGTTACAAGGGTTGGAAAATCATCTTACTGACCAGGAAACTGAGGCATGAGGGACTGAGTTACTGGCTCAAAGAGACACAGCGAACAAATGTTAGCTTCAAATATGGGAAGTCTGTTGTTGGAGTTAGTACTTGCAAGCACTGTACTGTAACATGATCTTTGTTTCTCTTAGCCCTCAATTTGGTAGAAACAAAGAAAAATAAACAATGATTTTAAAACAGTAATAGTTCTCTAATAGAGATATCTTTGAAGTCCCATGCATGCTCTAAGGATGAACTAATTGGTGCTGCTAGGAATGGGCAGGACTCTTAAAAGTGTTTCAAGGAAGATGTGACATGTAAGTTCATATACACAGAAAGTTCCTAACTCACTTTTCTGAAAATTCCTACTGGAGAGACAGAGAAATTATTAAGAAATATATTTCTTTGGTGAAATGTATTATAATGTAGAGATCCAATAGAGAAGAGGTAAGAATCTTACTAAGAACATTATCATGCTATAATACTATTATGCTATCAGCAACACAGTAACATTATATCTTACTGTATGATTTCTTTAATTATCTGAACTTATTTTTGGTATAGTGGTTGAACAAAAACCCAGCAAAATGCTATAGGAAACCACAAGAAATACTTGTTTTACTGTAGTAATACAATGACTATGATTCAACCCTAATATTTGCAGAAGCTGTTATAATACAAATAGATGCAGGAGAGGACAAATAGAACCTATAACCTGTCTTTGCTTTTTCATTTTTCCATGAAGTAGAATAATCATAAAGCCCAATTGGCAATATCATTAAAAATATTAAAGATTGGGTGGGTATAGTGGTGCAAGACCATAATCCCAGAAGCTTGAGAGACTGAGGCAGAAGGATCTCAAGTTCAAACCCACCTTCAGCAACTTAGTAATGCCCTAAGTAACTTATGGACACCCTGTCTCAAGAAAAAGATTAAAAGGGCTGGAGATGTGGCTCAGTGGTTAAGCGCACTTTGGTTTAATTTCTGGTGCCTAAATAATAATAATAATAATAATAATAAATAAAGCTGAAGGTAGACTTGTATTTAAATGAGTTAAGTCTCCATGTCCAGGTCCATAATATTCAATTATCTAATATCTTTGAACAATTTTAAATTGTTTTAAAAATGCATTTAATTAATAGTAGTGCTAGATCAGAAGTGATCTCAAGAATATGGGAATGAGAAAAACAAAGGCCTCAGAAATTCTGAATCATGTTAAACAAATAGTTCTTTCTCCAGAGGGTAAATGGACAAAAATATTATTGTTATTAGAGATATTTGTGAGACATTGTTGTTATTAGAAATATTTGTGATAAACATCAAGTAGGACATTTTTATATTTCTTCATACTTAATCATTAGAGATGTTTGTGCAAAACTAATGGGTGCTCATGTAATTATAATATAATTAGAAAAATGTTCATAGTTGCACGTGTGTATAGGTGAGTATCTATAATCAACCCAATGAAGACCAGGAAATGTGGATTAATGTCATTCTGGAAGAACACCACTTGGTCCACAAGCACTGCCCATAGCCTTGCCCCAAACAGTAATATCTTCATTTTCTGAGGCTCGAAAACAGATATTACAAACTCTGTGGCAACTTTCTGGATAATAACTCTAATGTTATTTGTAAAATAAATGGATAGCTATAGGATGGAGGGGGCATGCTTGACCTAGGGGACTGCTTTAGCAAACCACAGAATAAGATTCAGCACCCCATAGACTTGTTTTAAGAAATTGTTTAAGTCAAGTGTGGGTTTTTAGAGTTCTTAAAATAGTGGTTATAAATGCAAGACTGGCTGGCTAAATTAGGTCCCCAAATACACTTGTACCCATTTCGACAGCTTCAAAATTGAGTGACTTTAAGTGGGAAAAGATCCTTCCAGTTTAATACATATTCTTATCACATCCTTTTATCTTATGCCAGGCAACTCTAACATCTGCCAGCCTCGGAGGCATTTTAATTTGAATGCTATTAAGAACTACAATATTAATTTTTTCTTGACTAGATTCCCAGTTCATGGAGTGGCATAAGGCTGGACTGTAGGCACATCCTACCTGTCTGGAGCCCCAGGAGCCTCTGTGCCCATGAACATCTGCTTTTTGCTTGTATGTTTGGTGCTAGGGATTGAACCCAGGGCTTTGCATATGCCAAGCAAGTGTTCTACTGCTAAACTACACCTTCAGTCCCTGATCATCTACTTTTTGACTTTAGAATGGCAACTCCTTTCCCAGCACACGATCTTTACAAGAAAGTGGTATGCAGATAAAAAGTAGAACATGAGAAATGATGGAAAATAGTTATATTTTTAATCACTGAATGACAGTTTGGGGTGTTAACTCATAAAAGATTGCCATCCAGTAACTGTCATGGAATAAAAACCTGAAAGATCATGATATTTCATGTTTGTTACAGAGGTAGTGTATGCAGATGACAATCAATGGCAGAGCTTGAATGGACACAGAGTCCCTTGTCTTCTAGAATGATGTGTTTTCTTCCTTTTCTTGCCAAGTTACCTATATAATATAGGTGAAGGGCAGGAAGACCATGTCACCCGAAGTGCAGTTTATGAAACTCTACATGTTCAGATTACTCAACAGAGAGCATTTTGCTGATGTCTTTCTAAGTAGGTACCTTTTCCGAAGCAGAAAGTCAAAATAATGAGGTCATATTAAAATGAAGTCAGAGGGCAGATTTTAACTTGTCACAATGTGAATATTTTGTAGAAATTAACATCGACTCATCAAAACATGACTTTTTCTATGTATGCTATACAGTACTGCTGGAGAAGGTGGGATAGAATTGAGGATATTCCAGCACTAATGAAAATTTTGGATGTGCAAGTTCCCAACACTCTAAAGTAATAATAACTACCATTTCAACTTTATTTTCCTAATTCCAGAGAAAAAAAGAACCAAAAGGGTAAATACATTCATAAAAGTCTGAACAAGTTATTTGTAGCAACATGAATAACACAAAGATTGGTATAACTGTGAACATGTTCCCTTGGGACTTATGTGCCCATTTTGGCCCAAATATAAAAATAAATATCAAAGATCTCCTTTCTGCAAAATACACAATGATTTATCTCTAAGATTGACTTTAAAATATTTTCCCTTCATATTTTGAAAAGTTTAAAAGTTGAAAAGCTTCACTTACATTTTTTCTTCAGAAAAACTTTTCTTTTTTTTTTTTTTGTATGAGAAGTAAAAACTTCACTGACCACCCATGATGTACTACTACCAGAGAATAAGCTTTCTAAATCCTTGATGTCTGGGTTTTTAAATTAAAGGTCCTAATTTTAAAACGTAGAAACATAAACTCTTTGTAAAACCCTGTTTTTAAAAATTTTCCATGAATGCCACATCTCCTTTCCAAACATGAATCCTTTTCAATTTCACTTTTTGGTTCTAAGGAAAAATACTCGAAGGAAATCGAAAAGAAAACGACACACCTACCTCGTGATATTTTTTAGTGACTTTGCTTGGGACGCAGTGACATTCGTTGCAGTTGTGGAGACAACAGGCACAGTTTCCACCACAGCGTTTAACCAGGAGGCAACCTGGCCAGAAAATGGTATCGGTTCTCTTTAGTTCTTCCCTTATGGACACCGAGAAGTTACGAGGTGTGCAGCTGTATAATCTTACCTCCTCTTTTAGAAGGTTCAGATCCACCACTGCATGGCATAGAAGAAAGCAAAGAAAAAAAAAAGAGAGAGAGAGAGAAGTTCATGCTTTGAACTTGAATCTATTTCATTAAGCACATTTCATAAAATAATCTAGTTATTCCATGAACAATAATGCTAATAATATCCCTTCTTATTTTAACTAGGTTGTAAGGCTACTCGGCTCACAAATTAGACTTTCTACTTCATAGTAAACAAAGCTTCATTATGACTTAGTGACCAATAAAGAGTCGCCATTGTGTAATATTAAGAACAGAGTGGACAAAACAGTTGAGAGCTATAAATAGGAAATTTTACAGAGAGAAAAAGGTCTACACCTTTTAACCTCAGTACAAAAGTATACAAGGAGAGCGCTGGAGGGAAGAATACAGTGTAAAATGATGAATGCTTTGATTAAAAAACAAATATAATTTTTAAAGGATGATAGGCTCAGACATTTAATGAAGAACAATTTATTAGAAGCTGGTAAACAGAACTTTCTATAATCTTTTTGGCAATAAGAATCATAAAATATAAAAAAAGGAATGAAGAAAATATATTATTGAAGACAGCCAAATGGACCATGAGTTAAAAAAAAAAGGATATAATTTATAAGAGCAGAAGCTTGGGGGAAGCAGTTTTAAGAATATGAGGGATTTGTGGTCTCTGCAATTTAAACTGAGTAGAATCTTAGATTCCTATTGTTCCCTTGCTTAAGGATGGAAGAAGTATCTCATTTGTAAGCATTGTCTCTAGTCTTTTAGCAAGTTGGTTAACTATGTTGTCCTTTATTTTTTAAAAGAATTACCTACTTGTGAAGCCCAAACAAAATATCCTTTCATTGGACAGCTGTAGTAAAACCTCAAAGAACCATTGTTTTTAACTACAAAATGATTCTGCCTCAGGAAAATCCTATCAAAATAACTTGTCATGTTTACTATGAATTCATAGATAATGCATGAACAGAGTAGTTACTAGGATAAATACTTGTAATATAATTTTAATTTCTTCTAAGTTCTATTTTTGTCCCTAGATCTGTTCAAACCATTTCAACCATATTGAAGAGTTTCAGGATGACATATATTCTTCCAGCCCACCCAATAATGTACTTAAAAGAAAAATAAAACTAAGAAATATTACCTAAAATACAATTGATCTAGTTAATAATTTCACTATTATAGGAAACAAGCCTGAGTCAAAAGAAAACTTATTTGGCTGAAGATGGCTTCAAATAGCAATAATCAATATGTAGATCCAATTTTCAAAATTAAGTGTAATAATTTTTAAATGATGAGGTAATATTAATAAATCCTTATTTTCTTGGCTTTGTTATATATGTGATCAAGTTTTTTGGAATTGTCAAAAAGAGGTGATTTTAGTATTTCTGAGAAGTGTAAAATTATGCATATGTAGTAATAAATTACAAACATGAGAACTATATAATTGACTAAAACCCAGATCAAGTATAGGAAGGCCCCCCAAACATGGCTAATTCAATGGTCCATTTCGACAATTTATTCAGCTAAATAATTAGTTTTCCTATTCAATACAAAAATCACTGCTTTATTTGAGTATTTAAAAGTTTGTTTTTCACCTAAAAATAATTTTATGAATGAATGAAAAGCTTTTAAATATTAAAAACAAATGAGTTCATTCTTTTCAGTACCCTGAAAAGACCAATTTATGTGTTATACAATTAAGGATATCATTAGGTGAAATGATATCACATATTTTGCTAAATTTCATTTTGCTGAACCAATAGCATACGCATACCTTTGCTCTGGTGTTGTTAATGCCATCATCTTATTTGGACATTTTCTCTGGAAGGTAATATAGAGAAACCATGCAGAAACACAAAAGCTGTTTGCCCCAATTTTCAAAGCTTCAAGATTTATACTTCTTTAGAATGAATGAAGCTCTTAGCTTTCAAGGATAGTCACCTACTCCAAATAGTTTTAAACACACTATTTCATGAACTAGAAAACGAGACTGTATATGTTCTCTTTAAAATGTTTACTTAACCACAATAAAAGGTTAGATAGATTTCCCAAGTGAACTAAGTTATGATACCTGCTACAATGTGAAAATTTAAACACACTTTCAACTTAGCTTCCACTCATTTATCATGTTTGACACAAAAGTCAAAAGCCTCTTTTTAAGTACTAGTTAAGCTTGACTTAGAAACTTTTTTTTTTCCCTGCAGTGGCAATGGATTAATGAAACTTTGAATCAGAGGAAGAAAGGGAAAGAAAAGAAGCATAAAAACAATGCAGACCACAGTGGTCCAAAATACAATTAAGAAATTTAAATTTGTATACAATCTTTGAAATTTATGCTTCCTATACCTAAGACTTCGAACTCAGAGAAACTTCATTAAAATTAGTCATGAGACCATAATCTTATATCATAAATTCTCCAGACATTCTGCAGAATTTCTAGGCAAAAAGAAAGAAAGGAAGGAAGGAAGGAAGGAAGAAAGGAAGGAAGGAAGGAAGGAAGGAAGGAAGGAAGGAAGATTGTGCCTCAAGGTATACTTTGCAGTAGTTTAACTATAATACTAAGGAAGTTTTCTTCTGCAAAATATTTTTAAGTGAAACTCAGCCTTTAGATTATTTTGCCTTTTCATAATTGCCACCTAAGCATTGGTTTGCCTTCTAAACAATAAACATTTTGAGCACACCATTGGTCAAAATCACTATTCCTAATAAAAATTTCATCAGTATTGTAAATTTTACTAAAAAGTATAATACTGAAAAAAAAATGGTCACATATTTCTTTGGTAGTTGTTCACTCTTTTTTAAGATATTCAATCCAAAGGTATTGTATTACCAGAATGTAACCTGAGGGTGGTCTTTCTAAGATGAATGTGGTAACACTGTGATATGTTTATTCTGGAGAAAATCTATTTCTATGCC
This sequence comes from Ictidomys tridecemlineatus, assembly GCF_052094955.1. Lineage (NCBI taxonomy): Eukaryota > Metazoa > Chordata > Mammalia > Rodentia > Sciuridae > Ictidomys > Ictidomys tridecemlineatus. The sequence goes on along the minus strand of NC_135485.1, from coordinate 118,854,430 downwards.
TAATTAGAAGCTTTTAAAAGTTTTACTCCTGGTTCCTTTGTAGAAAGACTCTCAGGAGGGGAGTTGATTATGTCTACATAGATGTTATCCCACACCTGCATTTTGGTTTATGTAAAGTCCCCAAAATATACACCACTTTTCTCACACTTACTGTATGATTAAAAAGTTAATAGTTTTGGCAAACTGCAGAGAACTTCAATTTTGAAAGTGTTAAATGAATATCTGAAAGATCTGATTCAGGGTTGGATGCTTTTAAATATATGCTAGCCTCTGGCCAAATCTTTAGGCAGTAGGCAGAGATTTCGGCAGAAAGCCATGGCTAGGAGGGAGGATTTTAGGCTTGAATCCAGAAATCAGCTGTGAAAAAAAACTAGATCTGAGCTTAGAACCTATTTTCCTCCCTTGCTTTTTTCAGATCCACATGATAATCTACTTCACTTTTGCTAACAAGGGCTCTATTCATGGGTGTTTCAGCCTCTCTTGCTTGATCTTCATCTTCCTGTGTGTAAGTGGGAGGGAAGGGAAGTGCTGTTGTTAAGCTACTCATCAGGTTATTTATCAGGATCAAATCTTATAAATATGTAACAGTGTTCACATCTGGACAGGATCTCACTGCCCATGCACTTGAACATGGATTTCAAATATTGCCAAAAGGAAACCACCTCTGTTGGCATAGCAAAATACCAGGGTTGGGCAAGTTGGAACATGACCTGCTGAGATTTAGTGCTTCAGCCAAAAGGGCTGCAAATCAGCACAGGGAAGGGCAAGAATCAGGTTTCTTTCTGACAAGATTTAGAACAAGTCTGGTGCAATCTGCCTCTGTGAATGGCTCAAATTAACTAAACACTGAAACATAAATTCTCCAGACTGTCATTCCATTCTCTAAAATGATGCTGGGCAGATTTCAATGTTTCTGACGGAATGAAACAGATTGTTTGGAGTGTATCCTAATTATCCAGTTATTCCTGTTCCATTTTCATTTGTGTCTGATATGGATACTTCCTAATCCTAAGTTATTAGAAAAATTAGCTAACCTTGTAGAAAACTCAGTTAACATATTTCCCATTTCTTAATCATGTGAAATTAGATTTAATTAACAACACTTTCACTCTTAAAAGGAGATAGGCCCTTTTGGCCAAAACTCCTCATTTCAAAAAGCAACTATATCCAGAGAGAAATTACCTTGGGGTGTTTTCTTCAGGTCATTTGTTTTATTGATGAGAATCTTACCTTAGAAACTTCTAATTACTTTTTATGTTGGGCCATTGTTATTTTTCATATTATATAGATGTTTCGAGACTTAAGAAATATAAATAGATAAAACCCTGACCCATAGTTGACATGATAATAACGATTTTTATAAAAGTGCCCCTCTTTTCCAGCACCAAACCCAATTTTGAAGCTCTGATCTTTTCTTTTAAATTTCAAAATCAATATACTCCAAAAGTAGACTGGAGTAAGCAATGATTCTTATCAAGTGCAATGGACCACTTCACCAAAATGATATTTTTAGAAGATAAGAACTGATAGGAATTTTTACAGATATCTTTCCTAATTTTCCGAATCCACTGAATTGTAATTGACTCTTTTTGTCTATATTCTCATTTAACAAATACATACATTCCAATGATAAGGAAATGGATTGCCTAAATACAACACTGAAGAGTCTTAAACTCTCCCCTTTAGAAGCTGTGGCAAAGGGATCTGAAACATTTCTCTGCTAAGAAAATTAAATGAGTTCTAATCCAAAGAGCAAGCTTACCTCTAGATTTTCTTCCAAAAACAAAAGCTTTGCCAAGAAGTTGCCATGTTGGCCTGTATAGATCTTCTAAGTCCAGCTGCCATCTATCTGGTTCAAGATAGCGAATAAGATCCTCCAAGGTACTAAAGGCGGTTACAGCATTATTAAGCAGGTCCAGTGGCAAAGCTGAAGGGGGTAACACTGAAGGACTCACAGCTTCTGTGAGTTGCTGAAAATAAAAGGGATCTTCTGTTAACTGTTTTAAAATGTATAATGTATTCCCTCTCTTCTTACAGAGACGGAAACTAAGGCTGAAAATACATGGGAAGTGAAACTACATTCAACCCCCAAGGTAGAAGAAACTATTTTGCTTCTAACTCAAGTACTTCACATAGATGAACTCTAACAAGTTCTCTGTGAAGTCAGTGAGAAAGATATAACTTTCCATTATCACAGACCATGGTAGGTGTGGGCATCTTTCGCTCACACAAAAACATTGAAAATATCACCATGGTTCAGTTATGGACTTAAAATAGAAACTTTTCGACAGTTTACCAAATTTTTATTTTGTTTTCCTATTTTTTCCTCAGCTCAGAAAAATCACCCCACAGTTATGCAAATTAGTGTCAGATGAATTAAAATTTTAATGTAAAGTAACTCATAAGAACTAGAACAAAATACAGGTGACAATCCTTTGACATTGAAGAAGAACTCGATATTAATCAAGATGCCAAACCATAGATGATTAACTTGATACATTTATCAATAATGTATTTTAATATAAAAAAACTTAAACCAGGATTACAAGATAAGAGAGACTCTGGTAGAATGCCTTGTCAAATTAAATGACTGTCACAAAAGTTATATACATAATATATGGAAAGTAAAGTGACAAACAAAACAACTCCACAGAGAAAAAAAAAAAGACAAATTCCAGACAAGAAGCTTGAATAGTTAATAAACAAGAAAATATGCTAAAATGCATTAGATCATGTAAAACATGAGATAATATTTCACATTCCAAAAAAAGATTCTATTTCACATACATAAGACTAGAAAAATTTTTTAAAAAATGGATTACTAAGAATGTGAGTAAACTGGAATTTCTGTGCTCTGCCTACAAGGATGAATGAAAGGGGTCACAAACACTTTAACTGATATAACTTATGTGCATTGGATACTGGGACTTATATGTCTTAGGTCCCTGAATTTAACTTTGAGGTCCACATCCTTTCATTTATGCACATGGGATTACGTACAATGATATTCATCACAGTAATGTTTCAAACAGAGAAACACTGGAAACAACCTATATGTCGACATATAGAGGAATGAATAAAAATACATCATAAAACTACGTAAACAAGCAAAAAAGTAAGAAGGTAATTTTAATAAAGTGGAGGGAGTGTCAATGCTTCTATTTATCTATCTATCTATTTATTTATTTTGTAGTTGTAAATGGACAGAATGCCTCTATTTTATTGGTTTATTTTTTATTTTTTAATGTGGTACTAAGGATCAAACCCAGTGCCTTACATATGCTAGGCAAGCACTCTGCCACTGAGCTTTAGCCCTAGCCCATCAATACTCTTAATATGGAGTTTTCAAAACACAAAAGGAGTCACCCTCTTCCCAAAATTTAGTGTGGACTAAGGGTTGGGATTGGTAGATCAGTGTTAATCTACATGAGCAAATGCATTCATTTCAGTAACAACAAAACCACTTTTTCAAATAAATATATGAAAAGAGTATAGAATTAAACACATAGGTTAATTGATGCTCATTTATAGCAGTGCTTAGAATAACTAAAAAGTGGGAGAAAATGTACACATATAATAGTGGAAGAGTCAATCAAAGTGCATGGTCATTAAAATATGGTCAACCAGGAATTCTTATAAACAAAATAAATGACATAAGTATACCTTTAATATGCCATGATTCTGGGTTATATACGTTGAGACAAAATAAAACAAAACAAAACAAAAAATTCAAAAGTGCCTTAAATAGTCAAGATAGCTAATCTATGGATCAGACAAGAATGGATGATCCACTGAACTTCTATGCCCTTCTGTGGGTTAGCTTCCACATGTCAGAGGAAACATTTGACTGGGGTCCTAATTAGAATAAGGTATATTCCATGCTTGTATACTTATATCAACGTGAATTCTACCATGTATAACTAAAAAGAAACAAAACAAAAAAGATAGGGAAGATCAGTGGAGTAGAAGATGAATAAGAGTAAGAGAGGAAGGAAGGGAAAGGGGAAGGAATATGGAATGAATTGAACAAAATCATGTCATAATCATATATAAAGATAACAAAGGGAATTTTCACCTTTATGTAGAATAGGAAGGAAAAAAGCAAGTTAATAGGGGAAGGAAGTAGGGGAGGAAAAGGTGATAAGGAATAGCGATTGAAATCAAATTCCTTGCATGTATGATTGGGATTGAACTCAGGGATTGAGCTCAGGAGCTCTCAACTACTGAGCCTCATCCCCAGCCCAATTTTTTATTTTACTTAGAGACAGGGTCTCATTGAGTTGCTTTAGTGCCTCACTGTTGCTGAGGTTGGTTTTGAATTTACAATCCTCCTGCCCCAGCCTCACGAGCATGTATGATTTTTGTCAAAATGAACCCAAATGCTATGTATAATTGTAATGCTCTAATAAAAAAAAATGAGAAGAGGTGATCTTCATTTTCTTCCTTATACATATACATATTCTCAATGTTTTCTACAGTAACTATGTATTCCTTTTGGAAATATTACAAAATTAATAACATTTATTGTAACAAAATTCTGTCACATCAGCTCACCATTTTTATTTTCATTATTGGGATCCTGAGCTATATACTAAGTCATGTACTCTACATAGCCGCTTCTTCCTTTGTCTCTTTGTCTTTAATCTTTACTTATTCCTTTTACTCTGTGCTATAAAATCTTGGGTTAATCTTCCTAAAATAAGATATCACTGACCATGTGATGAACTTTGGACAAATGCCTATGTGATTTCACATTTAAAGGATAAAATCCAAATTCCTTCATCAGCATCCAGGGCCCCGCAATCTGACCTCTGCTTCTTTCCCATCTAATCCCCTTCTCATCAAAGACATGAACATTTTGTTCCAATAAATGTAGTCTCTTCATTAATTGCTACATATGTCATATCCATCTCAGACTTTGTGCCTTTACCCATGGCTAAATGTTGCCCCTCCTCCCATAAATACAAATCTTTCCCTTCTGTAAACCTACACAATAAATTTTTACCATTTATAATGGCCTTTTAAAAAATCCAATTCTCCCATGAAACCATCCACAGCAGAGGGCTATTACTGTCCCATATAGTGCAGCTGAAAGAGTCGGTCTCTATGGAATGCTTTGTGGTCACCCGGCTTGAGGGGCAGATACTGCAAGCTAAGAAAGAAGTGTCTTTCTCTGGAAAGGCACAATCCTTGTTGGGACTCACAGCTTTGTGTGTGAAGAGTTCTCCTGGACAGCGGGGACTGTTTTTACAGAGCATGATCAGAAGAAAAGTATGTGGCAGCCACTAGCCAACAATGATTTCCTGCTTATTTAAAAGGCTAATTTTATCTATCTATCTATCTATCTATCTATCTATCTATCTATCTATCTATCGGTATAAGAATTGAACCCAAGGTTGCTTTATCACTGAGCCACATCCCCAGCCCTTTTCATTTTTTTTTTTTTTTAAATTTTGAGACAGGGTCTCACTAACTTGCTTAGGGCCTTGCTTAGTTTCTGAGGCTAGCTTCAAACTTGTGATCCTCCTGCCTTAGCTTCTTAGTAATCCATGAGATTAGAAGCATGCACCACCACATGCAGCTAAAGGCCTAATTTTAATAATGTCAAGATTCTGGTTAAAATATCACAACTAAGATGTTTTCCTAATATTTGACAATGTTCTTGCTCTACCACTTACATTCTTAACTTTTGGAAAGTAGAAACCATATCTAGTTTGTTATTATCTACATAGTGATTTTTATATTGTCCATAAAACACAAAATTGCTTTGATAGAGATAATATGATGATTGATAATGTCATCACAGACATAAATACAAATGATCTAATTAAGTTTTTCATTTTTGACTTAACTAATCTGTCTTATGATTAGATTTATGTTTCATAGTTACTACAATTTTTTTTTGCAACTTTCAAAAATAAAAGCCCATCATTTGACCCAGCTATCCCACTCCTTGGTTGATGTCCAAAAGACTTAAAATCAGCATACTATAGTGATGCAGCCACATCAATGTTTATAGCAGTTCAATCACAATAGCCAAACTATGGAACCAAGCTAGGTGCCCTTCAATGGATGAATGAATAAAGAAAATGTGCTATATACACACAATGGAATATTACTCCACTTAAGGAAGAATGAAATTATGGCATTTGCAGGTAAATTGATGGAGCTGGATAATATCACACTAAGTGAAATAAGCCAGTCCCAAAGAACCAAAGGCTGGATGTTTTCTCTGATATGCAGATGCTAACTCACAATAAGTGGGTGGGGGACAGGGAAAAATAGAGGTAGTATGGACTAGGCAGAGGGAAGTGAAACAAGGGGAGGGAGTATGGAGATAGGAATGAGAGTAGAATGAATCGGACATCTTTACCCTATGTACACATATAATTACACAACTGGTGTGATTCTACATCATGTACAACCAGAAGAATAGAAGTTGCACTATATTTATGTATCAAAATGTGTCAAAATACATTCTATTGTCAGGTGCAAGTAATTAGAACAAATAAAAAAAATCCTATATACCTTCAAAAAATAGAAGCTAAAATGTATATACTTTTATAAAATGAATATTAAAAGAGTTCAGTAATATTCAAATAATAACTGAGCGTTATTCATGATTACGATGATATAAAATAAATCTAAAGTTCTATAATCTGCACATGAAAAACAAATGGTTGCTATAAAAGTCATGAAAAAGGTATACATTATTTATGAATGTGGCAAGTAGCAGATGCTTATTTTAAGCATGATATAAAATTGTCACTTAGGCTACTTTGAATTAGACTGTGACCCAACAATGAGTTGGTGTACTTTGCTTCCAAGTCTGTTGGAGACTCACTGAATATAGCCTTCCCTTTAAAGCAATAAAAGGCTACAGCTGAATAGATATTGCTGAGATAAAGTTCAACATATTAACATAAAGGAATGCAACATAAAGTAAACCTATAATATTGGACAAAAAAAAAAAAACTCTTACATTTTGGGTTCAATTAAGTACCAGGATATCAACCTCCCAAATATGATAAAGCTGGGAGAAAAGCATCTTGTCACTTTACCATAAAACATAGATTGGTACCACATTTTATGGTAATGTGACATCACATTACCATAAAACAACCCCCTCATAAAGGAGAAACAAAACAAAACACAAAGAATTAGCTCATTTTCCCTGAAACAAAACAAAACATGAAGAATTAGCACACTTTCCCTGGATTCAGAGAATCAACCCTTGGACAAAACAGGAAGCATTGCTTCCATTTAAGGATCTCCCATGACTGTCACCCCTCCCACTGTCCAAGGAACAGCAAGTTGGTTACTTTGCAAGTTCTACTTTTCTAAGTTGATTAGAGGGATTCTCTGAGAGAAGGGGTGGGGGATATGAAAAAAAGAAGTTACAGCAGAAAACATGTCCTCTAATTCCTTAAATTTTTTATTTTCCTGTCACAAAACTCCACTGTTCAATGCAGACTAATAGATTTCCCTCCCTTATTAAGCATGTAGAAAATTCCAACAATACTTTTGAGACTTAATAATGCTAGGGATTGGGCAGTTAAACTATTGAGCATACACAAAAGGTACCTTGACTTGAATTGGATTTTCATATTCCCTACCCCTTATTTCTTTTATTCTCATAAAAAATAGCTACTTAAAATTATTAGTCGTCCTAAGATAATCCACAAAGCAGTTTCCTGGTGCTCCATAACTAAACAACCCACCTTATCTCAGCAGGCTAGGCAACAGAGCTCTGCTCTCACCTGCAGGGCACAATAGAGTGACACTGGCAGTGAATATCTGGCCCTAACCTAAGCCCTTTCAGATACATTACTCTGTAAGGGGGCATTTCTGAAATATTTAGGCACTGACATATCCTGTCAAATAATACATTTCAAAAAAATGTGGTCTCCAGGTGCTCAAGGTCCTAAGCAAAATAGGGTCTCTGAATTCAGCAGTGAAAGTTGCTCTGAATGACATGATGTGAAAGAAGAGTCCTAATCAGAGGTCAAGCAGCCCGGACTCTCCCTGGAGCTGCTCATATTTACAGAATCTGGGCAAATACCTTTCTGTCCATGTTTTTTCCTATGTAAAACATGACTTAGTTAAGTAACCTTCAGTTTCTTTGAAGGTCTCAAATATTTTTAAAATGATGTCATGTCACGTGCAAGGGAGTCCAATATAGTTTTGGGAGAATTATCTGGCAATTTCAAAAGTACAGTACGCCACTTGGTAAATTGATGATATGAGCTCTATTTTTTTTTTCTTTTAACTCTTCCTTGTTACTTTAGATTATCAGTGAGTTTTGGAAAATACTGCTCTCAGATCCAACTAACATTCTCCATTGATATATAGAAGATGGAGTTAAAAGACATAATTACGTTATAATTAGATCAATAGGGTGAGCCCCAATCCAATATGACTGGCATCCTTACCAGACAAGGCAATTTGAACACAGAATGGTGCAGAGGAAAGACATGTGAGACACAGGTAGCAGACAGGTATCTAGGATCCAATGAGAGAACCCTCAGAAGAAACCAAACCTGCTCACATGTTGATCTCAAACTTTTAGTATCCAAAACTGAGAGAAAGGAAATTTTTGTTTAAACCACCCAGCCTGTGGAAGTTTGTTGAGGCAGCCCTAGAAAACTAATGCATGTTACAGATGACTTATTACCTATTGCAGTAACAAACAAAGATTAATATACTCTTCTCATCAAATCATTTAATAAACATGCACCGAATATTGTGAGGTGAGATATGTGCATGATACAGTCCAAAATTCTGGCCCCTATAAAGCTGATCATTTCGAAGGCAAGTGTTCTGCATCCTCAAAGAGACTCTTCTCTTGCCTAAACAAAGCCAAACTCAGAATTTTTCCTACTATGAATCACATAACTAATCAAACAAGTTATCACATAAATACTGGCGAGTGCCAACCATAAAAGGTGAGTGAGGAATGAAAAACAATAACTGAAAAACGTAGTTGTTTTCATTATTAAGATATATATGATAAATATTTTTTATTATTTAAAAATAACTAGCATGTCATGAGATCAGACAGAGCAATATAGTCATGTGAAGCAAGTCAGTGTTATGAGCTCAAGATAGCAAGTGAGAGAGGATTTTTTTAAATTATTTTTTTTTGTTGTAGTTGGACACAATACCTATTTTTATTAATTAATTTTTTTATGTGGTGTTGAGGACGAACCCAGGGCCCTAAACATGCTAGGTGAGCATTGCTACCGCTGAGCCACAACCCCAGCCCTCCAGTGTGACCTTTTAAAGCCATCATTTTAGTGTTTTGTATTTTATCATGGCTATCTTAAGCATTTTATGTATTTCAATTTCTTCCTTCTTTCAGAAAAAGAAAAACTGACTTGGAATAGTGCAATCAGAGCTGCTGATAATTTTAAAGTAGCTACTGATCCCTAAAATACTGCAGCTTATCATTTCATTAGGATCTTTGTAGTGAGTACAATTTTAAAATTACAACATCTACAATGAAGTTTCCTTGAACAAATACACATGCAAATGTTTACCTTGAGTAGCATAGCAACCTGGACAAAACTTCTAAGGCCTACTAAGATTTATGTTACAGCTTTCTCAGTCAAGGGCATACATCCTATTTCAAACTGATAAGGTTTTCAGTTCATTCATACCTAACAGGGTTAGGAATGCAGATTTGTTTTATTGTTAAAAATAAAAGAACAACATTATCAGATGTTGTAGGAACAGGGGAAAAAAAAAGAAAAAAAAAAAACATTCAAAGCCAGGCACAGTGGCCATGTGCCTGCAGTCTCAACTACTGGGAAAGCTGAAGCAGGAGAAGGATGGACGGCTTGAGCCCACAAGTTCAAGACTGGACTGAGCAACACAGCAAGACCCCATCCCAAAAAAAGAAAGAGAAAAAGAGAAAAGAGAAAGAAAAAAGTTCATTGTTATGTAACACCACTTCTTAAAGGTGTCTTCATTCTCATTTATGTGTGCCATGCTAATATACGGTAGAAAGTTCTGACTTTAAAAGCTTAAGAAGCAGAAACTGCAGATAGAGCTGACTTCCTGGAAGAACTGGTTGGAGGTTCTGTAAAGAGACCCAAATGCCCTGGAACAATTCATTTAAACATGCTTCTTTCTCTTTTCCCTTGTTCTTATCTGAATTTATCCGAAAAGTTATCTGCGTTATGTTTTAAAATTACTTTTAAGCCAGCAAAGTAAAGCAAATGCTTGCATTCCTACTCAAGAACAGATGTTTTAATACTGTGTGGGTAATGGAGATTATATATTTAAGTGAAAAATCCTAGGGCAGGTGGCCAATTGTATTCATATCAGCTCTTACTATTGAGAAGGTCTTATTAAATGAGCATGACAATTGAATAAAACTTGACATATTTGTGTAACCAAACCTGGTGACAGTCCAAGATGAAAAATGAACAATGTGTATCATCCAGCACTTAAAGGCTGTGTATCATCCAGTCAATTCAAGCCTCAAACTTGAAGTCGACTTTCAAGGGTCATGAGTTTCATAGTTTCAGAAAAACTGGGAAGAACAGCAGGATTCTGCCTCTCCCCAAAGAGATGACCAATTTTGCCAAAAATGTTGTCTTAAGTAACAGTAATGCTTATGTTCATAAGTACTGATGCTTACTAACTTGATGGACGAAACAGCTGCGGGGGGCTGAATTTTCCTATCAGCATGCAACTTGAGAACTTCAGGATCTGCCTGCATTTATAAATTAAGATATTATTACCTGGAATCCTCCTTACCTACAGTGTTGGTAGTTAAGAGTTTCACCCTAGTGCTTACATCTCAGGTTTGAAGGTCTCAGTAGCAGTTGATGCTTTACCACACATGGAGCAGGCTAATTGGTGGCAATGATTATCAACACACAGTATTTACAATTTTTAGGTAAAATTGTGGAATGTAAGTAATAACTTATATTGCAAACTAAAATCCCATGGGATAAGTAAATAACATAGTCCCAAGAACATTTCCACAATGGCATCTGTGGGAAACCAAAAATGAAGGTTGCTGGTTTTTTTCCTATGAATATTTGAAAAATTATTCAACTGAATAAAAAGAAAAAAAAGTGAACAGGCCATTAAAAAACTCAAACAACATCCAACAGCTGCAAGTGGGTGACAATAAAGTATCACATGACTTCTTTCCTAATTGTATCACACTGAATATCCATGGATTTGCTTTCATATAAATATTCAAGAAATGACTAATGGTAAAGAAAGTCATTTGACCTCTCCTTCTCTACACTGTTATCATCAACCTAGCTATCCTTTCGGATTCTGTTCTCTTCATATCTCTAGCATGATGGTGAGTTCAAATCACTGCACCTCTGTCTCCTCCTACTTGCCTGTGAGTTTTATCATGGCAGGGGCTCAGTCCTAGGACCTCTGGATAATTTTTTGATTTCTAGTGGTTTTCTGGATCTGGCAGAAAAAAATCAAGGAAATGACAAAAAAAACAGTGTATTACATAAATCTATCACCTTTCAGAGCAAAAATGAAGAAAATGTTTCAAAGTCTGTGACTAGATTAGAACCAATAGGAACTGACAGATGATGAGGTGTGGAGGAAAGGAGATTATTAGCTTGATAAGATGGGTTGACAGTGACATAATTATTTAATATAGACAAAATTAGTAAACTGAAACAAGGAACAAGTTCTGGTTTGGTCATTTTAAGTGGAGGAATGGTAAATTGTGGATATGAATAGGCCCAATGGACAATGGCAAACATTTCCATGCTGTTAAACATAGAGGATTGGTTAGGGACAGAAAACTCATAGAAGAGTTTTACTAATGCATACGGGTTACTAAAAGCTATGGAGAAAGAACACAATGCTCAAGTGTCATCTTTAATTCCCTGATGACTATCTTGCTCCCTAAAAGTCCTATTGCTTAAGCTGATTTCAGATAGGATATTTAAAAACTAATAAATGTTACCTTGTAGAAAATCAGGCACATTCATAATTGCATTCACAGACTCTCCAGTATCCAGGTATTGTTAGTGTGATGCATACTCATTTGATCATTCAACAAATACATACTGGACAGCCCACATGGGCCAGGTACTTCTCAATGTGCTGAGGATAGAGAAGCGAACAAAGGAAATATATTTCTCTGCTTTAATGAGGTACATATTTGCCATTAAGAAAAACCAAACATCAAAATGTGAGATGGTGAGATGTATTACAGAAGAAGGTAAAGCAGGGAGGGGATAAGAAAGAGATGGTCCCTGGGAAAACCTGACATTTAGGAATGGTCCCATGGCTACCTGAGAAAGATCATACCTGGTGTGAGGAACAGCACAGCAAATAATCTGAGGTGGAAAGTTTGCTAAATTAAAATTTAAAGAAGAGCAATAAGGGGACCATGTAGGTGGATCAAAGGTTGAATAAAGCAGTGCCCACCTCATGTGGGGACATTATTGGCCAAGGACCAAGAACTTACAGAGATGAAAGTAGAGTTCCCTGATAAATTACAGGATGACCAGTTAAATCTGAATTTCAGATACACAATGAATGTTATTCTTGGTATAAATACAGTCAAGAAGATATGAAATCATTCATTGTTTAACTGAAATTCAAATATGAAACAGGGTTCATGTGTTGTCATTTTCTCACTAAAGCAAACCTAATTTGGGCCTTTAAAGAGTCTTGCAAAGGAGTGATAACATCTGACTTAGTTTAAGAAAGGTTATACTGAAGAATGTAAAGGTGGAAGTAGAGAAGCCACTTAGGAGTAGTTTCAGCAATTCAAATGGAAAGGTTGAAGAGGTGGGTGTACAGTCAAGAGAGGACTTTATGTCAGATGATTGGTTAGATATGTAGCTTTGGGAGCCAATGGCTTATAGATAACACTAAAAACCAGGAGAATGGATGGAGGGCCAATTGTGTGTTGATTAGGAAGAAGTAAGTGCCATGGTCTTCCTTGGCATATAAAATGGTACACATTAAGAAAGGCACAGGGGCTGGGGTTGTGGCTCAGCAGTAGAGTGCTTGCCTAGTACATGAAAGGCCGTGAGTTCGATCCTCAGCATGACATAAAAATAAATAAATTAAGGGGCTGGGGCTAGGGCTCAGCGGTAGTGCACTTGCCTGGCATGTGTGAGGCACTGGATTCGATTCTCAGCATGTCATAAAAATAAATAAATAAAATAAAGGTATTGTATTCAACTACAACTAAAAAATAAATATTAAAAAAAGGAAAGGTGCAGACCTAACAACATCACCATAATTCTAGAACACAGAGAGGAAGAACCAGTAAAGAGACTGAGTAGTGAGCAGCGGGATAGGTGGAAAATCGGGGGAGTGAAGTTGTAGAAATCAAGTGAGAAAGTGTTTGATGGGAGGAAATGAAGTGAAAGATCAGCTGTTTGATGACAGGTACCATAAGTGGGGACTGAGACTTCTCCATGGGATTTGCAATAGGTGTGCAATGGAGACCTGAACAAATGAGATTCTGGTAGGACTTTTGTGATGGTGGGAAAGCATGATAAGTATGAGTTTAGGAAAAAGGAGGAGAGCAACTAGAGACAGAAAACCCCCCAAAAATGTTCTGCAGCTTTGCTGACATGGAGAGTAGATTACATAAGTGAAAGCTGAATGGTAATATGGGGTCAAGAGAAGCACTTACTTTTCTTACGCACTTACTTTTCTCAGTGTGTATGTATCTATCTATCTATACACACACACACACACACACACACACACACACACACACACACACTGAGGAAAATAAACCAGTAGAAGGGGAAAGAGAAGAGGCACAAGAAGAGGAAGAGGAGAAAGAAGGAAAGGAAGAGAGTGAGGAAGAGGAGGAATAGTATTAGAAGGAAAAGGGAAAGGAAGAGGAGGAAGAAAGGAGAGAGGAGAAGAAGGAGGAGGAAGAGGTAATGGTGGAGGTGTTGCAGGAGAAAGAGAACAGTGGACATAATCACTGGTTAGACAAGGGGTGGAGAGATGGAATAAGGCAGGCATACAGAGGTCACCCAAGATTACAAGAATGGAAGCTATCTGTCCAGGTACCAATGAAACAGGCTGATAAAAGCATGGAGGTAAGTTTGTGGAAGTTCTTTTCTGACTGCTTAAATTTTCCTTGTGAAACAAGAAGGAAAATGATCATCTTCTGGAGGTTGGAAGAGATAAAACATGTTCAATAATAGCCCTGCATTACTGGAGGGAAGAAAGACAAAGAAATTGTAGTATGGTTGTCCAGGTGTACCATAGAACCTTTGAATCCAAAGTAAATCTAAGTTCTGTTAGAGTAACAACAGGGTTTCACTCATGGACACTGTTCTTGGTGGGGAGGCATAACTTTGTGGTTGGGTATATCCACATAACTTTGTGGTTGGGTATATCTGAAATCAAGTGTACTGACCAATAATCTCAGCTAAGGAGTCTCACTAATAAGGAGTTTTGACTTGACAAAGGCTTTAGTGCTGGAAGGGTGTGGAAAAGAGAACAAATATGGAGGAACTGAGAGAACGACGCCTGGGGGGAATCACAGATTTCCCAGAGCCTCCAAAGTGTTCAGAGACCAACAGTAACTTTCAGGATGTTATTGCTGAAGCCTTTTAAGAACTTGACTATGAGAAATTACAGAACAGTATATAATATATTGCAGAGATTTTTGGAGACAAAATGATCCAAAATATTCATTATAATTAAAGTGTTGAATTTCATATAAAAAATTCAGAAGAGCCCCAGATCCTTGCTTGAATTGAGTACTTGGCTAATTGTCTCCATGGTGAATTCAATGTTAATTTTTATTTGAGGTGAAAAAGTCCTGATTTTAATCATCTCCTATCAGTTAGCCTCAACAAAGGATATTTGGTTAAAAGAATTAAGTTCATGAGGGAATTGAAACTTAATGTGAGAAATCTTAACTTTAAAGAGGAGAATTTAAGTTTGATAATGTGAATAGTCATGCAATAAATATGCAATTTAGAAATAGTTTCCATAAATGGTTAAAGCAACTTATCTTTCTAAACATCTTCTTTATTCACTGATGCTGAAATACTTTCTGGCTTCTGATGATTTTACGCAGATTATCATGGTAATCACTGTAAACTAGTAGGAAAACTGTAGTTTTATGTGAGCTGATCAGATGTGCTTTCTGTTTACACTACTGTCACTCATCATCTGGGAAGTGGTTAGTTTTGTTCGTGGGACTAGAGTATAGAATTATTTAACTGTTGACATTGGGCTAACCTCTTTGATAATCACAGCATGGCATAATTCTGTGCCAACTAGACAAAGCAATTTCTCAGTACACTCTGGAAATACTTTAGTTCTATTGAGTCTACAACCTGAAAGCACTTATTTCTTTTACTAGTCAGAATAAAGCTGAAAGATGTGAGGTTTTCTCTTTAACCAAAATGAAGAGCACAAGGAGAGAAATTTATAAATATCAAAAAGTTTTCCAAAACAAAATGAATTTTTCTGATTTCATTAAACATTAATGTACATAATAAGTGTGTGAGTCATAATACATCACTTGAAAACCCTTTACTCTGAAATGGTAAATGATGCATACATTTAAAAAAATATTTATATACAATTTTACATGAGATAAGATAGTGAGATAAACCAACATTATCAACAGGATGCATGTTTAAAGACTGGATATGATTATAAAATATTTTATGAATACAAGTCATAAGGCTATGAACTTTTTCCAGGGTGTGCATGTGTAGAAATGTGTGTGCATGTGCACATACCATCTAGCAGCACAAAAGCTATGCTTCCTGAAATTCAGGTGATTTGAGGAATAGCTGACAAAACTGAGGGAGCCCTAGGTACATAGACTGAAGAAGTGAATAATTTATGGAACATTATTGAAAGGGATACTTTATGTGTGTGTGTGTGTGTGTGTGTAAATTGTCAATAGACATTTATTTATTTATATGTGGTGCTAAGAATCGAACCCAGGGTCTCATAGGTGCTAGGCAAGTGCTCTACCAATGAGCCACAACCCGAGCCCTGAAAGGGATACTTTTGACACAACACAAAATTATGGAAAGAACATACACAAGGTATGGTTGTGCCCACCTGTAATGCCAGTTATTCAGGAGACTGAGGCAGGAGGATGGAAAGTTCAAGACTAGCCTCAGAAACTTAGAAAGGCTCTAGGCAGCTGAGAAAGATCCTGTCTCAAAATAAAAAATAAATAAAATAAAAAGGGCTGTGGCTGTTGTTCAATAGCTAAGCACCTCTGGGTTCAATCCTTGGTACCATAAAAAGAGAGTAAGAAAGAAATTGGAACTCTGAATCAGCATATCTGGGTATGAACACTGGATTTACCATTTATTATTGGTGAGTCTGGTTAAGGGCAAATCACTCATTTCCTGTCTGCTTTAGAGTACTTATCTATAAGTCAAAGATAATAATATATGACAACCTACTTATGAGTTGCTTTGAATCTCAATTAAAATGATGTGCATAAATATATTGTACTAGGTGATAAGCAAATCTTCATTATTAATAATGAGGAAAGTCATGAAATTACTGCATGAACTTTCAAAGGAAAGATTAGGATCAGTAAGAGGAACTTAAGAGAAAGATTTTAGCTTAATACAGGAAATAAATTTCTAAAAATAATGCTGTTTAAAAATGGAGTGTCCTCAAGAGTGACAAGATAATGAATTCACAATTTTTATGTCCATGTCACAAAATCATTTTGTTTTCAGAGGAAAAGGAATTGCAAATCAGATGGAACACATGCAAAAATAATCAATACCTTAAATAATAAAAATGTAAAGGTAAAATATAATTTAAATGTTTCCATCAATTTTGAAACTTTATGATTTTGGATCAAGTAAAAATATTCAAATATTAATAATACAAAAAGAATCTTTCCTCTATATTGGCCTTGTGGTGGACCCACTATTAAGTCTGTTGCAACCCAAATTTTCTAAATAAAAATATTACTTTCAAAATGTAAACATAGGAACTTATACCAGTTATTTACTGAGTTTTTTTTTTTCCCACCACAATTGCCCATTAAACATGTTAGGGCATGTCAAAGTATTGTGTAATTTGAAAGTCATGATTATTACTGTAAGTCTGTATGACTTACACTTTGCATAAAATTTGTATTTGTACTGCTCTGCATTTAGCAGGATTTTGGGCTACTATGAGGTTATAACTGAGACTTGGTTATCCAATAAATTAACTCCCTTCTGGATGTTGGGCATTTTTTATTGTTTTATATGACCTGAATTTTTCCTGTCTTACTTTTAAATTTTAAATCTTATGTAAGCATCAATTTTACATCTTGAAGGTGCCAATGATTTCTTGGGCAATCCACCAAAGATTTTTCCTAGTATCAACATTCATACAGGAACACAGGGCTGCTGCTCCCTGGCGTTGGGCTTTAGAAGTTTGCTTTTCTACCACACAATGCAAAGGCTGGCATTTTTTCCCAGTAGGTTCTACTTAATGACCTTGTGTGGTTGGCTAACAGGAATATTTATGCCTGCCATTAGAATGCCTTTGAGAGATGTTCCTATCATTCATTCATTCATTCATTTATTCATTTATTTGAAATTCTGGAGGGCTTGCTTATGTACAGATTCTCTGCTATGAAGTGAAAATAGTCTTTGATCTGAAGGCATTTAGATAAACTGCAGCCATCCCTAAAAAAATCTAATTATTATTGTTTATGTTTAACTTTTCATACATTTAGCAGAACTTGGAGATTCAAAAATGACCTTGTTGCATTTGGCATGCCTTAACACATCCAAGGTAAGAGGCCTCAAAAATATAGTAGCAACAAGTTTAGGACATCCAGAAGCAAAACAGAAAAAAAAGGTAAACAGGAAATAAGGTAAATACTTAATGAAATTAGATTTCAAAATAATCTAATAAAGAAGTTTCTATAAAATAAACCTCGAATTCCAATTGATTGGTATACTCACTGGGAAAAAAAAATCTTCTAAATGCAAAACAGTGCCAACACAGAGTTGATACAAAGTGTAAGTCCTAAAATCCCTCATATATGTTTTGCTTTCTAGGTGATTAGTAAGTTTTAACAATTTAGCATTAATGTAACTGCTCTAGAAGTAATAATACATGTTAGTAGTGGTAACCTGACATAGATGAAATACCAAGGCAAGCCTTAAACATTATAAACATGTACTCACTGATTAATACATACAGGTGTGGCAGAAAAAGTGCAACACCCAGCATGGGATCATCTTGGAAGTCTAATCTCCATCTGGCCATGAACTTTCAAATTTATTTGGGGAAAGTGTGGAAACTTTGATATACTTAATGAAATCCTCATGTTTACCATCTGTACAATTTTTCTCTCAATCCTAAGGATCCAAGGAAAAGAATCTAATATCACTATCTATGCTTAAAACAAATGCAGTAACACATTGAACTTTCTTATTTGTTCTCAAAGGTATAGCACTTCGGATGAGTGGGTGGGTAGAAAAGTGAATAAAAATATTAATATTTGTGTTATTTACAACTTGCATAAAAATTTAAAATATGTAATTTTACCAGTGCTACAGTCTATATATATGCAGGGAAATACAACTGTATTAATAGAATTTATTCCTAAGATAAATAAAGCGAGTTTATTAGTGGAACACTTGAGCCAATTTGGAAATGAGTTAATACCTAAAACACATTCCATGAAAAATCAGTCAATTATTTAAAACAAAAAACATACGTATCAAGGTCAGAATACAGAAGAGGAGGAAAGCAAGAGAGCATGCATGAGCAGAGAATGTTTCAAAATTCCAGCATCTCCCAAGCAAAATGTCTCAACCGAATGACAAGTTATTTCTTCCAAAAATGCATTATCTTCAGGCAGAAATGCCATTAATCCACAGTGAATACCACTCACAGCCCCGTTCCATGGAGCGTGCATAGTTTAGAAAGCCTACAGACCTGTCTAAACAATGAACAACTGGTTTTCCAAACCTTTAATCTGTGTTTCCAAGTATGCCAGGGAGGGCAAGAGAACACATTTCATGCTTTACATTTTATAAGTACTACCAAGAGCCAGCTATCTCTAAATGGTAGCTGTAGTCTCCTCCCTGATTTCACAAAAAACTCAAGAGAGCTGGAGGGCAGGGAAGATACCCTCTGCTTTACTCATGCATGTTGCCACTGGCACCAAACAGTTATGGAGGACAGGTGGTCGCTGGATAGCTGAAGCCTTCACTAATTAAATTCTGAATTCCTGTGCAAAAGACAGGCAAGTTCTTCCAGGAAGCGGGAGGCAAACCAAGCCAACAGTGTATCTATGGAACAAGCTGTCTCTTAATGCCACAGAGGCTAAGCAGGCATTCAGTGAATAGTTCCTTGAAAGCAAGAGTAAAATTCTGAAAAGCAACCAACAAGAACAGGTTCTTAAAAGAAGTAAGTTTTGATTCTGTGGTTGAAAAACTTTGAATCTAGAATTTCTATAATCCATGTTTGGATTTACAGGTTAGAATGGAAAATATTTTCAGTGCCAACATGTTTTAGAACATGATATTTTTCCAGAAAAGCAAGTAGAATGGACAAAGAGGCAGATTTTTTGGTGCTGGGGACTGAACCCACACCTCATGCTTGCTAAGCATGATCCTTATTGCTGAGCTACATCCTCATTCCCAGAGTTATAATCTTTCGTGTACAAATATCTTTTACTATCTAGGTAAATCTTTCACACTCAAGTTGTGATGTATTTTGTGGAATGGTGAAATCAATTTAATGTATCGTGAAAGTGTTTTTTAAAAAAATTGGAAGAAAATATAATATATTGAGTATTACATTTAATACTTAACAGGCTATATTTGAAAATGTGATTGTGTGTCTAAGTGATTATATCTCAATTTTTTTTTTCCTTAAGACGTAGCCTTGGTCATGAAGTACAAATACCTATTTGCAAGGACAGTGCCTTAGAATCAGAATATGTTGTTAATCTGACATTAAAATAAAGGTTACTCATATTTGTTGACTGCTATCTACCAAACACTGAGCTAAGCATTTGATATTTAATCCTCACAAGAACACATGGCAGAAACTTTTATTATTCACATTTTGTGAGAAGGCAAACTTGCCCAGGGTTTTATAGGTAGATTTAGTGGTAGGATGAAAAAAAAACAAGTCAGATCTGAAACTCTCAAGGATACAATCCCCCTTCAGGAAGGGTTCAGTGAAATCTTGGTCAAGAACAATAACTGAAGGGCAAACAACACCTTGGCAAGCCCCGGGGGGCTCAGAGGAGTAAGTACTATTTCCAACATGGATGAAATAGTACTTGTATCAGAATGCTATGTCACACCTGAGCACCCATGGCTGTGGGATGTGGGTTACCAAAGCTGTAAAATAAAACATATGAAAATAAGCACACTTTAAACTGTGTTCATCTTCATATGTTCATAGCTTTGGGGTTGCTGACATTGTTGGGAAGCTAAAGTGCTTACAGTTTACACAGGCCACCACACTTTCTCCTGATTGCTTAAATCATAGCCTACTCTACATTGGAAGAGCAGTTTCTATTTTAGGAAGTAGAATGCACAATTTGAATAGAGATGTTTTAACTTACACAAAGTTAAAAAAGAAAAAAAAGCATGCAGACAAGCAAAATGACTCCACCACAACCGTTGACTTTAGCAAAGGTATGGCACAGACAAAATTTTGAAATATTAACTTTCAAAACAATACCAATGAAGAAGTAGTTTAGGATAATGGATCATCTAAGACAACAAATGAAAGAGAAGAAAGAAGAATTGAGGATGGGAAGAAGAGAGGAAATAAGGAAATTCTTATCTCACTAATAAGATAAAATTATCTTTTGTACATCTTCATCTGGAGTTGTACACAGGTCTTTATTCTAGCAGAAATGCTTTTAAGGAGTTTCTGGTATTAGGGAGTTTCTTCAAGCTATTACTTGCAGCTTGAAAAATAATGAAGCTAAATAATAGAAAATATTAAAGAAGACAACAAAAATGTATTAAATGTCTCCTCTGTGCTAGGCATTCTGTTAGTTCCTTTGATATGCATAACAATACACAGTTACCAATTATCTTTCTACTGACCACATGATTAGTTAACAATTTTCAGGATCAAGCAGCATCAATATAGGAACTGCACAAAGCCCAAAGGGCAACAGTGGTCATCTTACCTGACCTGCACCTAACTGTCCTGGCTTAATCATCTTCCCTTTGCATGCAAAGACACTGACTAATGATACCACCACCCATAACTCACTGAACGATGTCTACAACATCCCTCCTGCTTCTGTGGGTTGAATCATACTTCCCAAGAGGCAGCTGTGTTTGTTGCCCCAAAGTATTTATATCAGTAGCATTTGTTATGGTAATCATTAATCTATTTAAATATTATGTAATCCAATCCAGTATGAGTTATTCCTTCTTTGAAAACAGATGAATGCTTTCAAAGGACTCCATATCATATGAGTTGCTCTAATAAATTAACGTTAAATTAGTGATGAAAGAGATAACTAACTGTAAAATCTAGAAGGAGGAAACTTTCATAAAATCCTAGAGGAATTCTGCATTCATATTGCTTTAAAAACCATCTTTGAGTTCTCATTTTCATTTAAAGAAAGCCAAACTGAAAAATCATAACCAAGGTCAATGCCTATGAATTGTAGAAGAAAAACATCAGAACCCCAACCAGAAGATCCTTGACAAAAAAAGGTATTTTCCCTCTCTAAAGAAGGATGAAATTAAAATTAATTTTTTGAATGTGTGTATTATTTTTCTGACTCTTTACCTGAATGATACACATCAATTAATAGACCAGCAACAAGCTCTAAATGTGCTCCTAAACTGGCTTTCATTGAATTCTAAAATTAAAAAAATAATTTCAAAATATCGTAAGTCCCTATATTTGGCTTTGAAAATAGTTTGACTTTTACATATTATATCTTACATTTAATATGTAAATACTACCACATACCATACCTGTTGGAACCAAATTATACAAATTTTGCATGAGAAGAGATTTAGTAGAACTAAAGTCATCAATCTACTCTGGAGAAATGAAGGTGTTTTTAAGCAATCAGTTCTAAATCTTGACATCAGTTTAAAGCTATAGATTATATCTTGAGCTCCCAGCATCCGAAACCATCATTAATCTCTGTCATGGAGGAAGCAAAGCCTCATACGTGGATTTATTTATAGAGACTATTTATGTTTCACACATTCACTTTGAATCCCACATCAAGAGGAGTGATTTGTGGTATTATTTTTGATTTTGTAATCTTTAATCTATAATAGGTGTTCTACTTTAAGCTGCAAAAATGGTCCTATACCACACTATAGAGTTTAGATAAAGAAAATTGTGAGCTCCCTAAATTCTGAATAAGTTTCCTACCAGACCTAATATTCTGAAGCCATTTCTTGTTCTAAAAATATTTACTCTTTCTTGTTATTTTAGACTGAGGTACCCTTAAAACAATGTGCTAATCAAATATCTTTCCAATTCTTATTTCTGAAAGATGTGTCACAATACTTTCATTTAATACCTTCTATGGTGCTTTCTCTTTTTGGTTATTTGATATTTTCTACTGAGGTGTGTGGATTGAGTCAATGTCAGCTTCCAAGTTGTGAAAGACAATACAGATGCTCCTCAATTTTTGATGGTGACATTCCAAAATGATCCATTGGAAATTGAAAATATCTAGAGTAAAAACTGTGGTTCATACACCTAAAGTATTGAATACCACAGGTTGGCTATATAGTCTACTGTATAATGGTGGTCATTTGCCCTCAAGATCCTGGGGCTGGCTAGCAGCTGTGGCTGATGGCTGAGACCCAGCATCCAGAGAAGAGTACTGTATGCATTATCAGACGCCCAGGAAATGGTAAAACTTAAATTCTTTTTTTATTCAAAATTAAATTCTAAATATGGTTTAAAATTCTAAGTGTTACAGAGTGGGTAACACTTTTCCACCATTGTAAAGTTGACAATCAAAGTTGAATGATCATTCTAAGCTGAATATAATGGGTATGTAATACTTTATGCAAGACCTCACCATGGGTAAAACCTGGATGAAGAGTATACAGGATCTCTGAGCAATATTTCTTTAAAATGTGTGTCAGTTTACAATGCTTTCAAAGCAAAATATCAAAAAGTTGCCTAGGAGATATTGTACTATGCTTGAGATTATAGGTTTTTTCTATATATTTCTTTTTTTCTTTCTTCTTTTTTTTTTTGGTCAAGCTGCATTCTTTCCTGGATAAAATGGCATAGTTGCTCACAGAGTTATTGTAAATACTAATGGAACTATATGAGATGACTCACAGCAAGAAACCAATATAATTGTAAGTCTCCAAGATGTAGGGCATACAGAACTATGTATATAGTATAATATATAGTAGCTATACTATCTTTATAGGTAGGGTGTGGTTTTCCTATCTGCTTAATAGAAATGTACAGTATTAGCACAAAATTACATTTAGATCTAAGTTGAATGAATGCTTTCTTTAAGCAAAATCACGTCTTGCCACATATGTTTCTTTCTCTCTCTCTCTCTCTCTCTCTCTTACACACACACACACACACACACACACACACACACACACACACACGCTAAGGGCATTCAAAGACAAAAAACTAAGAATCATATCAAAAGGCCTTTTAAAGAGTTAACATTCTTATTGGGTACAGTGGTGTACACCTGCATCTTGGGTGGCTGGGATGGGAAGATTGAAAGATTTGAGGTCAGCCTCAGAAATTTAACAAGGACCTCAACAACTTAGCAAGAACTGTCTCAAAATTAAAAAATAAAATAAAAAGGGCTGGGGATGTGGCTCAGTGGTTTAGTGTCCCTGTGCTCAATTCCTGATACAAAATAAAAAAAATGTTAACATTCTTAAATTAATTGCTCAGTGCTCAGTGGCATGAAATTATGCCACGCTCTTAAGGACAAGTAAAGATCATGGCAAGAATAGCAAACAAATAAACAGCACAACAAGGAAAATGAAACAGTGAAGGGCAAGCCCTTTTATGTCATTAGAAATTCTATTAAAAAATAAAATATAACCTAAAGGTAAATAAAAAGCATGAACCTAAGATTTGGGGAAGCAGACTAAATATGCATTGACAATACACACCTTCACAATTTGCATTTTTATAACTCCAAATCTTAAATAAATAGCATTTAATCATAAAATATTAAACACTCTCAGTGTTCCCAAAAGTGACTATAAAAGGGGCATGTAAGCATTAGTTCACACAGTACTCTGCAGAAGACCAAGTCTGAAGGGACTTCACCTTCAAAATAAAATAAAGCAGTGTATGCCTTGGTGGACTGGGGAGTTCTTTGTATTACTTTTATCAGTGATGGGATTAGGATACCTCAGAGTGTCAATCATCATATTCCACAAAGAAAGGAAAATATTTGTGTCAGAATGTTTGAGATTACTTCTGAAGAATTTCATCCAAAGGATGTGTCATTGATTTTAATACCTCCTCATTCAGGTATTTGAAGTCAAGTTTTGGCATGCAGTCTCTCCCTAACACTTCAGTGTCTTGCATATTTCTCCAAAACAACTAATTACACTTAATGCCATTTCATTAACTTATACCCAGCAGGAAAGTGCTTTTTTTTTATCCGATCAGAATGTTATTCCACTGGAAAAAGGCATTTCCACTTTGCCAACACTATAAAAATTTACAAGCACATTTTCAGAGGAGGTATTAAGCTGATTTGAAGTCTTGCACATTTATTCCCAATTCCTATCTCAGATTTCATTTTAGAGTCTTAGATAATTGCCATTTGAATGTCTTCCCTATTATTCTTTTATAAGGGAAAAAAAGTTTTTAGTATAAGCCTTAGTTTTCTTAAACAACCTGCCTTGGAAGTACTTAAGATAATTCATACAGTCTTTTAAGGCAAGAGCTAACAGTCCTACTCTTTTACCTGAAAAACTTCTTGCAGAGAAGAAAAAGAAAAGTTGTCAGCCAGATATTTCCATGATAGCTTTTATTCTTGAACAAAACCTGACTTAACAAGAATGGTAGCACCCAGGCACAGAGAGGATCTGTGGTCTGGAGCCAGGACATAAAGAGATCCTGGTTCCGAATCTGCCCCTACCCCTAGCTTCTGGGGGCCCCTTGGTGACCTACATGCAGCCGTTCTACAAATAGCTACAAAATGGGATTTCAAACCTATATTAGTCCTCATATTCTTGTTTTCTCTTCCAATAATTCTAAAAAGTTGTTGAGCATCTATTGTATTTCAGACTCAGTGCACAGACTGCATCAAAGTACAAATGTTCTGGGGTATTTTGCATTCTAGAGTGTGTGGTAGGTGCTTAACAGGAGGCTTTCTAGTCACTGGACATACCTGCTGTCCAATTCTAATTTTCTTGTTTTTTTGTGCAAATTTTGGCCTTCAAAATTTCATGAATACTACAAATCTGAAAAAATTGGTGATGACAAGATTGCTGGGATACTCATAACAAGGAACTGGGTAGATTTTCACTTATGATAGGGTTGACATAAGTGACACACTGACATCATTTTAATTTTTCACATTCTTTTGTATATTTGTTTACATTGCAGATGATATTATTGATTTATCTATTTGAGTACTGGGGACTGAACCCAGAGGAGCTTTACTGATGATCTACATTCCCAATCCCCCACCTTTTTCTTTTTTTTAAATTAAGACACTAAGTTGCTTAGAGACTTGCTTCATTGCTGAGACTGGTCTCAAATGTGTCATCTTCCTTGGAATGTCATATTTGCTTTTACTGTATGCACAAAGTACAATTTAACCCTCATTATTTACCACCAGTGTCATTTACTAATAAGTGTGTGTGTGTGCACAACATAAATATACATGTATAAATACATTATATATTATTTTCTAGTTAAAAAACTTATTAAAGTTTCCAGAGTATCCATTATATCACAATCAACAGAAATGGTGTGTAAATATTCTAAAAACTAAACAAATGTGGCGAGAACTCTTAAATTTGTTTTCCTTCCCCAGTGATTTTCCTCGTATTTCCTAAACCAGCCTAAAAATGGGTTTGCTTTAAATAGAATTAGGAAAAGCCTGATTAATATCCTCACTTCTAAATATGTGGCTTTCTCTGAATTTTAAATGGAAAATGGAAATAATATTGCATCCAGGGGATTAAATGATACAAGGCACTCCTGAAAAGTTCCGGTATTTGTTTCAATCTATGCTCATTCTATCTGACTCAAACATAGATGCTCCTTGGGTTCTGAAGGGGTTACAATCTGAAAAATCCAAGGTAAACTGAAGATACTGGAATTTGAAAGTGCATTTAGGCACCTATCCCACCGAACATCTCAAAGCAGCAACAAAGTCCACTATAGGATATCAGTTGCTCCTGCCACTGAGCTTCATGAAGAATACTTCCCATATCATATGGCTAGCCCAGGAGAAGATGAAACTAAAATTTCAAGTATGATTTCTATTCAACGTGTGTTACTTTGGCACCCTTTTAACTTAGGTGAAAAAATCATGAGGTGAGCCATCAAAAGTCAAGTGTTCAAAGTTGACCTCATGAATTACTTCCTTTTCAACAGCTTACAACAAACTCACCTTTCAAAATTAATCTCCTCTGTAGAAGTACAGTACACTAATTGCACTTATCTTTCAGTTTTGTTCTAAGACTGTCAGAGGATGTAAAATTTTGTTACATATAAAATCAGAGTCATGTGAATTTGAAGTAATCTTAATACATTAATATTATTACTCAAATAGACAAGTATTTGAAGACTATGTGAGAGGATAAGATTTTCTTGAATGTATGGATCATATGACAAGTTGTTTGGTCACACCTATCATGAATAATGAACAAAGCATGGTTGGTGTCATCCTGAACCTGGACAGAAACCAGGTATAAATTATTCAACTAACAAAGTTCATCAAGGTTGGTTTTCAGGAAAAACCTCTTTAACCTTCTAGAAATCTGCTAAAAACCAACTATCTTCTACTGAGCATGTGCAGAAGGGGCCAGCTCCTACAGGTCATGACCTTTAATGTTGCAAGTTCAAAATCCCCAGTTACATAACTCCTATGGAAAAGGAACATGTGAACCAAGAAGAAGCATGTCAAGAGGCTGTGCCAAAAGAACCCAAATCCCCCTTCTTGACATCTGGTCAACAGGCAGCTTTCCCTTCTCCCTTCCAATAAATTCCCTTGTTACCAACCAACTGAGGAGACAGATTTGAGGAAGAGTTCTGTCTCCTGAATGGTGGGTCTTGAATAAAAGCTTTATCTTTTTGCAAAAATGTGGTGTTTTAGTATTGGCTTTTATATGTGTCAAGCAGTAAACCCTTGCCCTGCGTCATTTGTGGATATGAGTAGACAAGACCCTCATAGTATTCAGGATATCTTATACAGCTAATCATATTAGTCCAATCCAACATTTCTAACATTAAAATTAAAGTGAACATAATTTTAACACAGTCATGCAAAGCCATCTTCTAATGGGGTTTACTTCACCTGGCATGGGAGGGTAACAGAACCAGGATACCTTCACATATTGTCAATGAACCTGTGCAGAGTTTCTGAAGATATTGTTAATCAAAGATAAAGCTAATCTCTAATAAGGACATCAATATTTAAACTCAATAAATAATGAAAAAGAATAAAAAGATGGTGATTTTGCCTCTGTTATCTCCTGCAACTATGTTTCTAAAGGTATTTTTAAAGTGTATGATACCTTAACTCCATAGAAAATTGGAAAGAAGCCAGAAGCAACAGGATTTGGAAATGGACGAGCAGGTGGATGTGGACCTAATGAAGTATGGCAGGGGACAAAGCCAAGAAGCAATCTGATAAACACTAACGGAAGGCCTCCAGAGCTCTGGATTTGGTGGCATTTCCAGGTAAGTACAGAAGTGGGAATGATGCACGCTGAGTTAAAAACATAAGAACTGGTTGAAAATCTGTAAATGGAACTGTCAGACACCCCTGATCTATTTCCCCTCTTGGCAAAAGATTGACTTATTCCTTGCTCAGATTTGTTCCCTAAACAGAATAAAACAGAAAATTTATGGACTGGAAAACCTACGCAGTCTTGCAAGTGGTGATATTATTCTAACCACGGGGAAGGGACTAGAGTAGAAACTTTTATATTGAATGCTAAGACTTTGGGTCTTAGTCCACTTAGCTTCCCAGTCCACAGAATTGGCAACCAAGATTTATACTCCTAGGAAACAGATTAGGGAAATGAGGTTTTTTTTTTTCTTTTCTTTTTTTCTTTTTAAGGAATTGACTCAGCCAGCCAGTTCACAGTACAGGAAAGATCAGAGTCAGCAACCCTGTTCTTATGCAGAAAATGCCTAATCAGATTTTAAGTAGCCAAGTAGAATTCAAGAAATAGCCAACTGGTCATTTAAATTTGAGGGTTAAATGGAGGCATTTTTGTCATGTAAGGTAGAAAAATTTATCTGCAAAGCTGACTTTTCTCAGTAAGTTCACGAAATGTTACTCTTTTCCAAACAAGGAAATAAACTAATAGAGGAAGACCGAAAAATCCAGCAAAGAATCTAATGCAAGAAAATGGCATTAGATGTCAAGGGTAAGGAGGTCCCAAGGATGAAAGTTTTGTCCAGGTTTTAAAGTGCAACCACAGAAGACTGGAGTAGGCCAAATTATTCTTACAAAGATTTGTCCAGGAATTTCTTTGTATTAAGAAAACATCTATGCAATCTTAGAAATGGTTTGGGGATGAACCAATAGTGTATATATAAAAAAAAGCCCTAAGTAAACCAAAAATAATGCAACTCTAGGTAAAATTTTAAAAGAGCGGAAGTTAAATGTGGTCAAAGTATATTAAATATTTCAGTTTGAAAAATTATCACATGGCCACTATACAGTTCATAAGGAGTATGGATCCGATATAATAGAGGATGGTGTGATGGGAAGTACAAGATTAACTTGGACAAAAACTAAAACATAAAAATCAAGTGTGAGGAGAAAAGAATAATATTTCTTGATGGTGGGAAATGTCTTATATGACTAAGAGTGTCTTAACACATTGTAGAATGACATAATATCATCTATTCTAGAACAGTACCTCAATGCTGGATCTATGCCATCTGTAAATTCCCAACAAGTTTAGTGCTGAACAAAAAGAAGGCAGAGGACAATCTATCATCGTTTCTGTGGATCACAGACACTGACAAAATTGATAGCCTTCAATGTATAGCTTAGACAAGTTGGTACAATATAGACAAGTGCTACAAACTGAAATACAGGAAAGTCCCACTCTTTCTGCAAACCTGAAAAAATAAAGGGAGCCCATGAGTATGTTAGTCATTAAAAATGTATGCAGAGTTTCTAATCCATGCCACAAAATATTCATGTTTGCTTGAATATAAAAAAATATTTCTCCAAAATCTTGTGGTGAAACTCTCTACATCCTACTCAATTATTATATTTTAGACACTTAAATACAATGTAGAGAACTTTTTGTATCAGAATCTCCATGAAGATGTAGATACCTGGGCACTACTTCAGACCAAAAGAACTAGAATCTTTTACATGTGATGATAAACATATTAATAAGTTCTTAGGAGATTTTTTATAATATACTTGATGTTGAATTTACACTGTAAAACTTCCAGGGTTTTTGATTGTTTCAATATTTTTTCTTTAATCTTTTTTACATCCATTTGCTCTCCACAATCATCTCTCTTGTATCTCAAAATCTTTCCAAATCCCTTATGGGCACTCAGTTACATACTGTACATAAGTGTATATTTTTTCTCCAAAAAAATCTATAAAAGACTCCATATATTTTTGAAAATATTTTGATAAAATGTCTCCTCAAATAGCCCTCAAAAATTGATGTGAAAATGGATGGGGCTATTAAAGAAAAACTGTTAAATAATTTTAACTTGTTATCAGACATTTTTAAAGAGAAATTTCTCCATCAGGATGAGGTTGTTATATAAAGTCCAAGCTTTTAAATCTTTATGGCTTTAGATATGAAATAAGAATCATCAAATGTCAAAGTTTCAATTAACTTATAGTTTTTACTTATAACTCCCTTATAAAACAACTTCAAGTGGTCTCTCAGTCTTTTACCAACTTTTGCTTTCTAAATAAAAATCCTACTATCTGTGAAATGATAAAAAGGAATTAACTGAAACAAAAAGAATCAGTAGAAATAGCAGAGGGACATGATCTTCCTATCAAAGAGAGGACTATGTCCATGGGGTAGAAGTTGGGTTGAAAAATGCACTAAATGGCTCTTAGCCAAGTGAGAGTTTAGTCTCTGCACCAATTGTAGTATTTCCTTAATACAATAAAATATTTTCATTTCATGACTCCTTGCATAAATATAAAAGTGCATTGTATATTTTAATAAAAATCTAATCATTCAGCAAGTGCTTTAGACTATAGCATAAATATGCAATACCTGAAATACCCTTTTCATTTTTAAGTACTACAAAAAAGTTCAAACATCAAAATTTTCTGTTAATTCTCTCCTCATGTAAATAAAGATGAATTGTTAAAAAGTTTCACATAAATGTTAATTTACTTAAGTGAACTTTATATGAAGATATGCGAATGCACAATTGTTATAGAGATAAAATTTTTTTAAAAATATGGAGCATATTCTGCCTTTGATGTTTTCCCAGTAGGATTACTGTTATGATAAGGCTCTATGTAATTTTATGCTAGGCAAGCTGCTTTTTTTTTTTCTCTAAGTAAGAAAGTGAACATTGAACTAAAAACCTTATTTGAGAGTTGGGTGGAATTTTTCCTAACCTAAACATAAAAGCAAATTTGGCCTTCAGTTAAAACTTTTCTTTCCATGTTATTAACAGTGAAATAGTCTACTGGCATATGCCAGAAGAAATGAAAAAAAAAAAAAAGTCTCCCCCCTTCTCCTCAACTTCAATATTCACTGAGCTGCTTTGTTCTCTGTATCCTGCATAATTAATAACTAGTTTGGCAATCAGTCATGCATTCCTTAATAGAACCTCAGGCATCAAGTGTCCTTCTAACCCCTCCCCACGGAAACCAAGCACAATGGCGGGCACTCTGACTTCACTCTAGACAGGTCATTCACAGGATCACATAGTTGGGGTTATAATGTGACTACAATACAACAGTTTTGTACTATAGTATGTAACATGTACTATTATACTATTCTGCATTATTATTTCATCAACTACTAATCTTCAATATCCAAACCAGTGTCACTGATTGTAAGTGTTTAAAAAAGATGTCAAAAAATAACCAAACAATTTCGAAAAGAATTTAAAAGAAAATGAGTTTCACTATATCCTGGAAGTAAAAGTTTATTCAGCTGAGTCTTCACCCCCCTTCCCCGCCCACCTTTTCAGGCAATAAAGAAGAGAGTAAAAATTCATGGGGATCAATTGGCATGGTGGCTACCAATATCTTTTCTCTTAATCAAAACTGATCCATGCTTAAGTAGAAAGAGCAAATAAATTGTTGTAAATATTATATTGTGTTACTTTAGCTCAGAAATTTTAGATTAAAACACTTAAAGATATAATATTCAATAAAACGATTTAAGACAAATTAGTGGTAGTTTTATCATTTTTTAAATAATGTTAACCAGATGGGAGTGGGGGAAAGAAAGGTCTTAAGTCTCATAAGCATTTTTAAAAAATATGACAAGTAGCATGCATTATACTTAAGAATAATTATACATATTAAGAAAAAACACTGAGAAGATTCATATTTGGATTTATACATCTCATTTAAAATATCGGTATGGTTTTTGGATTCAATTTTTCTAACAAAAATATTTGGTAGATTTTACATTTTAGGCTGCAAAATAAAACTTTTCAAAAGATCTTTTGATACTGGAGAAAAAGATATTATTTCCAGCCCTTGTAGGTCTCTTAACATTTTAAATAATGGTGCTTATGCTGCAGTTTTCAGAGTAAAACATATATAATCTATTATAATTTACTCCAAAATTAAACAAGAAATTTTCTTTTAAGAGATCTGAAATGTGTCCTGGGATCCCACTGTGTGTGGCCTCCAAACACAAATGAGCTTGCACTGTTTTATTTCAGTTTTGCTTCATTTCTTCTCAAACAATCTCTCACTGCTAATCTATCAGGACATTTTTTTCCGTCCTTTTTCTCCCCCTGTCTCCTTCAGCAGGAAGAAAAAAAATATATAAAACACTTTTAACTCCTTAAGCACAATCATCAAAGCTGAGTGTGTGTGTGTGTGTGTGTGTGTGTATCATTTGGTATCAATTTACATATATTTATTTTTCATGATTTATTAATGGGGCATGACTTGGGAATAATATTTCTATAAATACTTCTCCAAAATAGCATTAAAGTGCTAAAATTTTAAATTTATGTATACTATATTTTTTAAAAAATCTACAACTACCTACCATTTCAAGACAACATTTCATGCTGGTATTTAAAAAACTAAACAGCTTATAATACCAACTTAACATGGTAAAAGGAAGAAATAAACTTTACTAATGTTTTATTCTAAGGGACTTGGGAATCAAGAAAATGATGTTGAAATTATAAATGATGTATTTATAAAACATGTAAAATCCTTAAGTAGTGTATCAGCATCACTTTATTCAAAGTAATATTCCATCACTTGTTTACCTATACATTTGTTATATATATATTTTACATACATATAAATATGTGTACATTTATATATAAAATATGCCTTCATTAATTGAAGGAAAAGAAGAATATGCAAATTTTCTTACAAGGACGAACATAATTTTTAATAGCAAATTGGGTGCCAACCCTGAGAAATTGTTAAGTAATATATTTAAAACTTCACATCTAAGACACATGATAATCAGAATCACAAAGAACTAAAGGCTGACCAGAATCAGATACCCATTCATGCTCCTAAGAAAGGCTATAGTTATCTTTTTTATTTATAAAATACAGTTTTAAAATAAACTTTCTTTGTAATTCATCCTAGAAAAAAATGTGGTTTAACTTAAATTTTTCTTTGTTTATAAACTGATGTAAAATATTCACTGGACTGATTGCAAAACGCAGGTAAGGATGATAGTACACAGTTATTATAATAATTTATGTGTAAAATAGGGAATGTTTAATGAGAGTCCCCATCCAATCCACTCCTCAAGAACAAACAAACAAAATGGATACTAGAACAACTCTTTAGTACATAAAGAAGATGGTTTGGTGATAACACACTAATATATCAGGACCAGAATACCTGGTGTCATTATTGTGATTCAACAGCTTTCCAGTTGCTGAATGGTCTCTACCATGTAGCAGCAATAAAGGTAACATGCAGTCAAGGAGAAGTTAGTGCGATTCTACTTTGTTTTAGACAACTCTAAGGGGAAATGGCTCAATGGGTATGAAATCCCGAGCAGCTATAATGTGTCTGGTGTGAGGCATTCATGACAGACCTCTATGCAGGAAGAATAACCATTCACTAAAGACTTGCGGTTCATATTAGTTTTATCATTACAAAGCTAAGAAACCATTGTGGTCAGCTGCGGCAGAGGTTCTGTTTCAGAGCAGAGGGTTTGCAATCAGTGGGACCACTGCCTCTAGGACACTGAGTGTGCTAGTATGAAAGTTCACCCATGGCAAGAATGAAAAAAATAACAAAAGTATGGGAGATGATCCAGGGGCTTGGAGGGGCACTTGCCCCTGAGCAAATGCCACAAGAACTTTTAAGTCTGCTAAGAGGCACACTTTCTTTCTTTAGGCTTTCATTTATCTGATTCTCAGATAAGATTGATGGATTGCTGCCCTGGTACAAAGTGTTGGGGGGGGTTCATGGAGGTTGGGATGTCACTTAGCAGTATACAACGATAATTCAAAACATTCTGCAAGGCTTAAAAGCATAATCGCTTGTCAAATTTTCACTCATCAAATCTTGCCCTTCCTTAGGCAGTTATTAGGTATAGACTAGATGTGTCTGCAAGTCAGGAGAGTTGGGTATATGGGATCTAGACAAGAGACAGGTGAAGAAATGGCCAGTCAGCTGAGAAAGCAAACTTAAACCACAAAAGAACCAAAGCTTGTTCAGATTGCATATCAATAATTTCTCCAGAAAGCAATCTTTAAAATTAAAATCACCAAGTTACATGTATTAATAAATGCAAGACCCCACCTTCAAGCACTCTCATTTCTCTCTGCCCGGCATCTCAAAGGTGGTAAGGTTTAGAATATCTCCTATGCCATTTCTTCATGTATCTCCATTATCTACAGCTCAGTTCAGGTCCCTATAGGGGTCTCGCAAACAAAGGCTCAACAGATCCAAGGATAGCTGACAACAGCACACCAAAGCCCTTGTTTACCATTTACCAAACTCTTTCAAAGGTCATTTCAAAATCTACTGAATTTAATTTAATGGCAGCTTAACCGGTGATAACTTGACCTACATCTCTCAGTTGTGGTGTCTCCTCAGGATCACTGTAAATCTCTGACTGAGTCTAATCCTTGGGGCAGGGCTTTCTTAGCAAAAAGAACATACGGTACATTTTGTAGATCCTTGTGGTTCTTTGCCTCACAAAAATGTTAATGACTCTGATACACATTTTTTAGATATACAGTGCAAGTGTTGGTGAATCTTTATTAGTTAAACTGCAGTGACTCATACTCCAGTATTTATTGAAAAACTATAATATGCTCTCTGGGGCCGGGTGCCATAAAAATTTTGTGATTTTTTAAAATCTTTCATATTTCATTTAATTCCCACAACTCTTTGGGTTATATAACCAGATAACCCATGTGATCAGTAAATCAGATAACCTTTATTGGTGGCATATATATATATATATATATATATATATATATATATATATATATATATATATTAGCTTTCACGTTTTGTTCTGTAGCAGAATAATCGAGTATGTATACACATTTAAATTAATATAATGCAAAGAGTATAATTTATAATACAAATGCACTTAAACTTTATTTTCATCACAGATTAGGGATGAATAAAACCTTTGCTCTCATAAAACCAGTGTCATGTTTTCTACTAAAATTTAATCATTCCATACTTAAATCTTAACAACCTTAGGCAAGATAAAACTGAAACTGTACATCATATCACTTTGTAAAAATGTAGCCAAGGATCCCAAGGCCATATTCAGTTAAAAGAAAATTTTAACATTATAAATTCTGTGAAGGAGGATACTGAACAATTATGTTAAATAGATTCTTAGTGGCTTTATTCAATTACAGTATCAAAATGTTGCTTATCAGGCCAGGTTTATACCTGTAATCCCAGCCACTCAGGAGGCAGAGGCAGGAGGACCTCAAGTTCAAAAGCAGCCTTAGAAAATTAGCAAGGCTGTAAGCAACTTAGTGAGAACTTGCCTCAAAAAATAAAAAGGGCTAGTGATATGACTTAGTGGTAAAGCAACCTGAGTTGAATCTCTGGTACAAAAAAAAAAAAAAAGTATTACTTATTAGGCTGGGGATGTGGTTCAGTGGAAGAGTGTCTGCCTACCATGCACAAGGACCTGTGTTCAATCCCCAGACACATACACACAAACACAAACACACACACACACACACACACACACACACACATGAAAAAACAAAGAATATGTACTACTCATCAATACTGTTTTTAAAATAATCTATTCTTAATAATTTTCATTTTTAGGTAAAATTATTAAATTTTATTACATTTAAATTTCAAAATATTAAATTATTAAATTAAGAAAATTCCTGGAAAGTAACAAAGAAAATGATAAAGAATCTATGATAGCAAAAAGAATTTTAGCATGGCATGATCTTGATATCTTAATAATCTATAAAGAAAATGAATCAAAATTCATAGCATTAATTTATAATATTTCAGAGCTATTTCCTTTATCAGCAATAATATATAATAAAGGATTCTATTCATAATAAATTAAAAAATTATGTTTCTCAAACTCCAGTTTGTTTTTATTATTTATTCTTAGTTCTTTGCTCGATGAATATGTAAAATTCCACTGTGGGCAATCAAAATGAGAAATTGTAGCTTAACAATGTAAGACACAAATTCAAATATTGATTCCATATTTTCTAATTTGACTCATGAGTCACTAGCACATGTTAAGTGTTTTTATACCTAGTAAGAGTATACATTGTAATAAAAGCAGCCTATACTTTGTTGTGTTCTCAGTGTGCCTACTAATATATTAAATATTCTGTCAAAACCATTAAAGATATCAAGTTTTTAGATTCTTTTAAATTGTGATATTACTGATAATTATTAAAAGGTACACTACAATATTAATATATCTTTATAGGGATGTCTGGATAGCTTATCTAGGCACAGGATACAAATAAAAAATTTCCAACGTTTTTGTTGTAGTGCATCAAACACATACAAATATTTAAAATCCTACACAAAATACAAGAGCATTGCAATTATTATACAATGCACAATTATAATTAGACAAAATATCAGAAATATTTCTTAAATATTTCACTAATTCTAGTGAGAATTTTTTAAATTCCTTTTTTGGGGGAAACAATGGGGCATAAATATTATTTTAACACAATAAATCTTAAGTAGGAAAGCAGGGATAATTACATTTAAAAATATATTTCATTTTTGCATTGATCTGAAAAAAAATTAATATTTAATAAATTTGCTTTTCTCTAAGAAAAGACCAAAAGAAGCAGATCATATTATAAACAACAAACTAAAAATTAAACTTTTTGGTTGGTACAGAAAGAAATGATAATGCTTTAATGTAAAAAAAAAAAAAAAGTAGAAAATCACATAAAAGCATGGAATTTTAAGGCAAACACAACTATTTAGTGCTATTAATCTCAAATAGTGCTGGTTTTCTAGCTCTACAATATACTGGTTCCAAAGTCAATACATGGATTTGAAAATAAGAGCACCAGAGTACCTAGTATCCTTCAAAAATTAAAACTTTAACATAAGAATATTTAGTTAAATGCCATATAACAAGTCATGAAAAATGCCAGAAAAACTAAAATTATATTTTATTATTTAATATGACTTAAACTAGAAATTAACTCAAAAAGACATTACAGAGAAAAAATTTTACGGTGATTTCCAAGTGAGTAATGTATAATGCAAATTTCTCTATTTTTCTGAACAGAAAATCCCTACGTACTTTCCAACAATGTTGAAATACCAGTCAATGAGCTGGGAGGTGAGGGCAGAGCTGGAGGGTGAGGGGCAGACTATAATTCTATAAATGCAAAAACAAATATTAAATTACAATGATAAGGCATTTTAACACTGCTAATGTGCTATAGTGGCAATATTTAAGTTATCTGTGATAAAGACAGTGACATTTAACGGAGGGAAGTCCAAGCTGGGGAAAGGATTTTTGGTTTTGGTTGTCTGATTCTCATATTTAAAAGGAGAAATCAAGTAAACAAAGAGCTGACTCATTTAAATAAGGGGATCTTAAAGTGGCACTTACTGGCATAACAATGTTGTAGTGGATGCAGAATCCGGGTTCAGAAGGAAAATACTCATCAGATACAAATCTTATTCTGATTTGATTTCCTTTGGAAATCTGTTTTCCTGGTACAGGACCAGAACCACACCAGCGCCCTAATACAGTTCCATCACTGGGTTCCTCAACTTCTACAAAATCATACCTGTAAAGAGACAAAGGTAGAAGGAACTGAAAATCATGTTTTCTTATTTTGATAAATCATATTCTGTGTCTATAGATTCAATGACTTTATTGACCTTAGAAATGAGTTATAATTAAATGAGATATAATTAAATATTTTAAAGAGGATATACACTGAAAATGAGATCCAAATTGAAG
This sequence comes from Ictidomys tridecemlineatus, assembly GCF_052094955.1. Lineage (NCBI taxonomy): Eukaryota > Metazoa > Chordata > Mammalia > Rodentia > Sciuridae > Ictidomys > Ictidomys tridecemlineatus. Next base: position 118,816,664 of record NC_135485.1, on the reverse strand, counting down.
AACGGAGTCTTCTTTTCAAAGTCTTCCAGTTTTGCTATTAACAAATTCCAAAGTTAGTAGTTATTGTAAACTTATATTTTTGTAGGAACTACATTTGACATTTGATTCCTAAATTATTCAATTTAATTTCCATTTGGATAGGATGATCTTACTCCAGTCTTAGTTCCTATTATTGTTGCCCTTTGGTTCCTAGCAATAACTCTTCCATTTGTACCACACTCCTTGCCTTTGTTTCCTCATCTGAGATGTCAACTTTTCTAACGCCACTCCAGTATACCTGCTTCATATGCACTTTGAACACTACCTCCTCTGCATGATCTTCCTGGGTCTTCTCAGATCACATATATTTTGATAAACACAGATTTTTAATATTAAATATCTACTTAGGCTATTAAATCCTTAAACAAAGGAATCAATTCTTATATATTTCTGTTTTACTTGGCACTAGTAAGAAATGATTATTTCTTCTAAACAAATGGCAACTTTGCTTTGGAAGAGATAGTTAGAACAATACTACCCCATGAGAGAGAACCTCAAAAATCAATAGGAACTTTTAAGTTTTCTCAATGACTGGGGGTAAAAAAGGGGAATGAGTAAAGTATAGTGGACTAGATTCAGAAATTCTTAATACCAGAAAATCTTGATGACAAATATTGCCCTATGTTCCCAACACCTATAAAATATTTCACTGGATATGTCATTGAGGCAAAGTTTTTGCTATCATGCATCTGAGTGTGGAACCTAACCTACTTCATGTATAAGTACATATATTTTATATACTTTTTAGTTTAAGAAAAATTTTCTAGAAATAGAAAATCAAGTTTCAAATTAGTGGAGGAAAGATTTTCGCATTTTGCTTGGAACTCTACCAAGAGTTAGTTACTACTTTGGAAAGACATGTCACCAATAGGAACACTACTTATCATATCTGCATCACAATTAAGACAAAGACAATTAAATCTTTTATTTTATTTTTATTTTTATTTTTTGGTACCAGGGAATGAAACTATGGGTGCTTAACCACTGAACTTAATCCCCAACCCCTTTTAAAAATATTTTATTTAGAGACAGGATCTGTCTGAGTTGCTTAGGACCTCCCTAAGTTGCTGAAGCTGGCTTTGAACTCACCATCCTCCTGCCTCAGCCTTCTGAGCTGCTATGATTACAGGTGTCTACCACTGTTCCCAGTTAAATCTATTATTAATCTATATCTACAGCTGTCAAAATTTAAAATAAGTCTACTTAAAAGATGTAAACATCTGACCATTTATTTTATTTTCTTGTGTAACTATTAATATGTATGAGTGTATTAGAATACATGTTTCAGTATAAATTATTTTGCTATTATTTCATGTTTATATAATACTCAGGACATTATATTTATTTATTTATTTATTTATTTATGGTTTTTCAGTTGTTGATAAACCTTTTTTTTTAAAATTTATATGTGGTTCTGAGAATGAACCCAGTGCTTCACATATGCTAGGCAAGTGCACTACCACTGACCCCCAGCCCCAGCTCCAACATTATATTTATTTTTCAAAGAACTGCACATACAAATAGATGATGGCATCTATGAATTGCATTTCAGAATGCTAAACAGGAGAGTCCAGAAATTCTGTTAAAAGGGAAGTCTGACATTAATTTAAAATGACTGAGGGTTTTTTTTTTTTTTTAGTATAGTTTAAATTCAGGAGACACCAGATAACCAAAACTAATGTATTTTAAATAGCATTGAATTCAAAGAAGAAAAGAAATTGTTGAAAACAAACAGAATATACAACAAACCAATTACAGCTATAAATCTTCCTCCTCAGAAATTATCCAGAACTCTCTTATGACAAGTAAATTAACCTTACTTTCCACATCAGTAAATTGAGGACAGTGCTATTCAACTCACAGTACTTTCATGGTTTTGAAAACATTGTTGGCACCAAGTTACCAGTCAATAAAGTTATATCCATTCCTAGTCTGCATCCTTCTTACTCCCCTGACACTTCTTTTAAGAAAACTCAAAAATAAAGAAGAGGGAATGTTTGTGCTCTATCATGACAAGTCCAGGGTCATACATTACAAATGCATAAGTCATTCTTTACACCCACTGCAGCAGTTTGGGTGTGAGGGTGTGGGAGAGGTGAAGAGGTGGAGAGGGAGGAGTACAGGGAGTTGAGTGAAACAGATCTAAAAATATTTCAAGTGTAAATAGTTCAAAATTTGGTAATTATCATTTTCAACAAAAGGAAATTTTCACACCAAGACTGTCCACCTGGGAAACAAAGCTTCTGTTCAAGACTATCTGATTGTTGGGAGGTAAATCTGACTCAGGTTTCCACTATTTCTATAGGTGTTTATGAAGCATTGTTTAGGTATAAAATGTTGAGCTGGGATTCTCAGGATACAAAGATGAAACCACAGCTTCATTGGGTTCCGGGTCCACAAACCACATTGATAAGAACTCTACTGAAGGATACTGAGGAATACTGGAAGAGTAAGAGTAACTTTATACAATGAAATTGGGGTCAATTTACTAAGGCCTTGACATCTGGGCTGTCAAAGAATATTGACTGACCAAGGGTTGCAAGGGAGGGAAATGGAAATGCATTTTAGCAAGAAGTCTAATACCTAAGATGTAATATAAGAACAGAGGCTCCAAGCATGGTCAGTCATGAATAGAGGGTGGGAAACAAAGAAGAGGATGGAGATCATGCTGTGAAAACAGGCATAGGTGAGCAGGCCTTGGTATTTTGGAGTAAGATTTTAGGAACTTCCTTTTTTAAATCAACCTAACAAAAGAGGGAACACAGTTTTAATAGGCCCTATGTTTCTCTAAAAAAACAAAACAAAACAAAACAAAATAAGGAGATTAAAAAGTAGCGCTGAACAGAAAATCTGGATCTCTGACTTTTTTTTTCTTATTTGATGATCTGGTACGATTGAGTATCTAGACACTGTCTCAAAAATAAAAATAAAAAAGGCTGAGGATATAGCACAATGATAAAGCACCTCTGGGTTCAATCCCCAATAACAAAACAAAACAAGAGAAAAAGAAAAGAAAAAGTGAGCATCTTTAGCTTTAGTGTGACTCCATGAGGGTCCATTTCCAAAGCTGGTGTCGGCTCCAGGAGAGTTGTCTTCTCCCTAGTACCTATATCTCAGGCACTTAGTAAACATGGTATCAGTATTTGGACAGGCACGTGGCTCTCATATCAACTGAAGCCAACACTAAGAGGAACAGTTCTGGATGAGCCATGTTCTTTTCAGTTTTAGAAATCCTCATCTACTTCCTATAATTTAAAAGCTAAATAAACAAAACAAAACAAAACAAAACAAAAACAACAGATCTCTTCATCTATTTAATCTATTTACATTACTCAGTCCTGTAAGCATTTGATTTTTGCCAACCTTATAGATTTCAACCGGTGGAAGTAAAAGAATCACCATGTACTTGAGGAATACCAAGAAACATTTCAAGTGTGAGTCAAAAGGAAAGATCTTTTTAACAAAAGCATCCTTAAAAGGAACAGTCAAGGAAAAAAGGGAAAACCATAGTGAGAAATGGCACAGATGTGATGAAAGGAGAAAGGGGACAATTTCCTCCAGAAGCAAAAGCAGTCTATAGAGCCATGCACCAAAGAAAGACCAGAAAAGATAAAAATCAGAAAGTATCCATTATAAAGTTATTTTCAACAAACACCATGGGTAGAACACTTGGGTCAAAAAGATTGTTTTTTTTTTTTTTATTTTTCATTTGCTATTGGGGATTAAATCCAGGGGCACTTAACACTGAGCTGCATCCTCAGATCTTTATTTTTTTAATTTTAAATTTTGAGACAGGATCTTGCTAAGTTGCTCAGGCTAGCTTTGAACTTGCAATCCTCCTGCCTCAGCCTCCTGCCACTGGAATTTCAGGCATCTGCCATCCCCCACCTGTATCAAAATTTTTCTTGAGAACATTTTCAAAAATAACTATTATAATCTTTTGAATATAGAAAGCATCCCATGAGAAAAGAATATCACTCTCAGGAAACCTAAAATTAGCAATTTTCATAGCTATTTTACTATACATAACTTTCTTGTTATTTCTGTTAAAAAAAAAAAAGAGGCACCATATGTGCTTGTCTGATTTGTAACTTCTTTGGAAGTATTTAAAAAGGTATTTTTACTACATAAGGATATGTCTGAATTGTAAAGGTTAAGAATTTATTAAACAACAAATAAGTCTTTTATTTGTTGGGCTGAGGGCTGAGGGCTGAGGGTATGGCTCAGTGGTACATCATTAGCTTAGCCTGTGCAATGCCCTGGGTTTGTTACCCAGCACTGCAAAAGAAAAATATCATGGGCTGAATAACCTATATGTTGATGCAAAACCACTGTCCTGCAAATAAGAGAGGAGTAATGAATCTGTTATTACTTACTTTATGAAGATTTTCTGCTGAATATGATGCCATTTAAAAACAACTTTTATAACAATTTCTGGATTTACAGCTACATAGTGGGCAATTAATTCTTACGTGCTCATGCAAGTCTGGCACATACATTTATCATAGCACTTTAAAAATACTGCATAGATTTGTGTTTCATGAAGGTTAAATGAAATGCACATCTAAAAAAGTACCATATTATTTGCTTACAAAACAGTAGAACTTAGCATATGTTAGTGTTTCACAGTAAATTAGGCATTTTAAGCTGTATTCAGAACTCATGTCATAAAAATATAGTTCTAAAATTCCTCCAATTATTCTAATATTAATTTTTATGGCCATATCCAACAATTGTTAAGCTATCTACATAATTTTATTTGTTTGTTTGTTTGTTTGTTTATTTGGGGGGGGCAGTGCTGGGGATTGAACTCAGGGCCTTGTGCATGCTAGGCAAGCACTCTACCAACTGAGCCATATCCCAGTCCTTCTACATAATTTTAAATGTTAATAAAATAATTACTTATTAAGGCTTAATTTTTTCCTGTTAATGGAAACAGAAAATAACCCTTTGAAAGCACATGATTTAAAAAATTGCATTTTTTAAGTTGACTTAAATTGCATCAAGAATCATGTAAAAGAGATCAGCACTGGGGTTTATATCTCAATAGTGGAGATCTTGCCTTGTGTGCGTGAGGCCTGGGTTCAATCCTCGACACCACAAAAATAAAATAAAACAGATTAAAAGAGGATCTACCTGGAAAGTATTTCCATGCCTCATTGTTGATGGCTTATCATTCAAAATTGCATAAAGAAAAAAAAAACTACCCCTGCCACCTGATTTTAATATTTCCTTTCAACCTACTGAGAATGCAGGAGTCTGGAAAAAGAATAATAAATTAAACCCCGTTAATATCCCTAATAATTTGAAGTGTTTTGTTTGTCTCTTTATTTTGCTTTCAAAGAGTGCCATTTGCAGAATATCTGATTCATAGCAGAGGCTGGTTGGTCGATGTACTCTAACACAGCTCAAAACATGCAGAAGAAAACGAGAAGAGGAAACAATGATGAAAAGCCTAACTGTAGGCCATAGTTAAATGAAAGAGAAATGATAAAAGCAAGTAACATTTGACATGAAATACACAATCATCTTCCAATTCAGAGAGATCCATGCCCAGGTGTCCACTCTGGAGGCACAGTAATCCTTATAATACACTCTCAGGTATTAATTTTCAATGTGCACAATTGCCCACGTCAGTATTTAAAGGATTTACTAAGCCTATTTTATGAGCCAATCAAACATCACTTTCTCACGGCAACATGATACAGCGCACACAGTGGTAAGTGGTTTATAATGATCACTCCCTTTCTCTAACATACCCCTGGGGACCCAGGGAGGATTTATGTTCTTTTATGTTTAACAAACAAGTCTGGTGTTGTAGACAAAATTTTCGTTCTCATGTAGGAATTTAAAAACCGTGAGGACACAGGCCTCTTTTCTCACTCCCAAGAATTTTAAGGAGTATAGCAGAGAATACATTCGCTGGTAAACATAATTGTCAGACACCCAGCTTCCTTCAACAAAAATAAACCAACCCTGCAAAACAGGCTGTTTCTAGTTCATACTAACTAAAATCCTGTCAATTAAACCTACTCCATGAATTATCGAACTTGACAGGAGTGTGAAACCCTGCCAACAAATGAATGTGGATTTTAAAAAGGCCCAGCTCTGCAAGTGTCAACTGGAGTCTGAGCTTGTTGGAAGGGGTAATAAAATTAATAAGATGGCAATTATTCTGCAGTGCTTATTGGCTTATATTTCAGCTTAGAAGAATGCTACTCATACAAAGAAATAGATGTTCCTGGTTTCTATTTGAGCACCGCAATGTTTATCTGTTCCATGATTTATATTGGAAATAATTTTAAGTAGTAATATTTACATCTATTAAATGGTTTCTATAAGGCATGCATTTTCAGGTGCTTTTTATATCAACTCATATTCTCTTTACAGAAATCATAAAAGTGGAGACCGCTATTATGTTCATTTTATGGGTTACCAAATATACAAAAGGTAATTTGACCAAGGTAACATAGCAACTACATAAAAAGCCAAAGATTCAATTTCAGGAGTTAAATTCCAGAACCCACTCTCTGAAGTGTAAAGCCATAGTGTTCACTGCTTAATTATATTTGCTTTATTCTGAGGTCTTACTGCAGAGAATTTTTGAAGTTATACTCAAATCAGCCAAACAGTTATATTCAGGGGCTAGAAAAATACTAAGGACCATTACAAATAAAACTCATCAGTCAGCCTGGTAATTTGGGTATATGAGTTTTAAAAATATTGACTGCAATTAATTTGGTAATATTTAGCATGTCAAGCCAATAAGCATGTTTAGTAGGACTACCAAACACATGATGGAGTTATTTTCATGAAACTATGAGAATTTTATGAGAAATTGTCAAAACTGTACTTGGTGGGAAATAGGTGGTTTAAAATAACCATATTACTAAATAAAAATAATGCATAAAATATAAGCCATGAATTCAACTAACAAAGTTGTAAAAATTAAAAGAAAACAAAAAAAAGACAAAAATTATAAGAAGTATCAAGAACAAAATTAAAAATCAGAATTAAAATCAAAACTGGTTCTCAGAAAAAATAGGGGCAGAGATAAGGAATCACAATTTTTACAAGGTAAGCAATGAAGAAGATATACACAGATAAGAACATATTTAAAATTTATAAGTATATTTTATGTGACTTCATGCTAATTAAACTTGAAAAACCAAATAAATGGATGACTAGGAAAATGCAAATGATGAACATTTATTGAAAATTATAGAAAATGAACAGAATAATAACTAGAAGAAATTGAAAAGATTATCAAACCTTTATCAATAAAAAAACGAAATAGAATGGGGTCTTCTAAGAGAGCTCCAATGAACTGTACAGGAACACATAATCCCAAATTTACAGTTACAATATAAAAAAATTTAAAATGATGCTATCTTCTCAATTAAAAGTTAAAACAAAAACAAAAACAAAACATAGTCAAGTGCAGTGGTACATTCTTATAATCCCAGTGACTCAGAAGGCTGAGTCAGGAGGATCACAAATTCAAGAACAGCCTCAGCAACTTAAAAGTACCCTCAGCAATGGAGTCAAAACCCTGTCTTAAAAATAGAAATAAGGGCTGCAGTTGTAGCTCAGTCATAGAGCTCTTGCCTAGCATGTGTGAGGTACTTGGTCCAGTCCTTAGCACCACATAAAAATAAATAAATAAATAAAATAAAGATATTGTGTCTATATATAACTAAAAATATTTTTTTTTAAAAAAAAAGATCTGGGGATGTAACACTACTTTTAATAAGAGTGTCCCTAGGTTCAATCCTTTCTCCCATAAAATAAATTAATTAATTAAATTAAACCACCTGAAATCTTGTATCAAAGTTTTGTTGAAATGACCATAACTAAACATTAAAAATTAAGATCCACTTCACACACAAATAGAGGGAACTGAATAAATCTCCAAATAAATTTTAGTTAAATATCTATCAGTAGATTAAAAGACATTGTATTTTTCAACTCAGTACAGGCTTCACTCATTAATATGATGATGGATATAAAAATGACCCTATGGACTATGAGAAAGAGAAAAGCCTACATGATTGTGTTAATAGCTACCTAAACAATTTGACAAAACCAACTATTTAGACAAAAACCAAGGAAACTAAATATCAGAAAGCTATCAAATTATGCTAAAAATTACTTAACAGAACCTAACCACAAGCAGAATATTAAATAATATTAAATCCTTCTCATTAAAGTGAGAATAAAGATGAGACTGATCTTTCTCACTATTATTTTTCAACATTTATGAGGAAGTGCTAGCTGATTTAGCAATAGAGGAAAGAAAAAAGATGGCAATAGAAGTAGAGGAGAAAAATGATCCTTGGTTGGTCCTAAATTCTTTTGAGCATAGATTGCAGTGGGATGAACCCAGAGGCTGGAAGAACTTGCCAATAATTCAGGAGAAGGATGGCATGCTTGGGACAGAATGGGAATGGCTACATACTGTACATACTAAGGTAGGCCTGATGCGATTTGGTGTGTGGCTTGAAAGAAAGAAAGGAGTCAAGAGAGATTCAAACATTCCAGCTTTTAAAAATGAACTGTAAGTCATAAGAAAATTCAATGAAGTGTCTGAATTTAGGATCAGTATACAAAAATCAATAGTTTTCTGACAGAAAAATCAGCAACTGCATAGGAAGAAAAATATCATTTATAGTATAAGTTAAAAAAATGCTTAGTTATAAATTTAACCAACAAAGAATACATGCAGAGTATATGAGGAAATACATAATATTACTAAGTGACAAAAGGCATGGATTTATTTTTATTAAAATTGCAATAGTCTTTTAAAGTATTTATAAGAAATAATAATCATCCTAATAAATCAAATATTACATAGTACATACAAGGAGCCAGGCACTTCAAATGTTAACTCGTGCAATCTTCAAACACACCTCATCTGGCTTTTATTATTATACCCATTTTAGGGAAGCAGAGAGATCATATCGTCATACATCTAACTAATAAACTAATAAAGCTGAGGCAGAAACTTAGCTTTTGACTTCAAAAGCCCTGTTTTTAAGCACTTATTTATATTCACTTTAAATAGACACAAAAAAGAATTACCTAGCCCAAAATGTTTCTATTTATAATTTAGTGTTAAAAATTCTGATTTAAACTCTGCAGAGCCTCTTATACAAAATGAGGATATTCATTAGTTTTAAGGTTGTTGTATTAAATGAGAGAACAAAGTTATGTTAAGTGTTAGTACAGTGCGTAACAATAAGGTACTCAATAAGTACTAGATTTTTTTTTCCTTTTTTTGGTGGGAGGTGGGTACTGGAAATTGAACTCAAGGGCACTGAACCACTGAACCACACATCTCCAGCACTATTTTGTATTTTATTTAGGGATAGGGTCTCACTGAGTTACTTAGCACCTCACTTTTGCTGAGGCTGGCTTTGAACTCAAGATCCTGCTGCCTCAGCCTCCTAAGCCTCTGGGACTACAAGCATGCACCACACCCAGCTATACTTTTCCTTTTTAAAAAATGACATTAATTAAACCATAGACACAATTCAGAGGACACTTTATTGCTGGGGAAAGGCAGACACCAAAGTTCCTCATGAAGTAATAAGTTTACTTTTATTTTAACAATAAGTTGCACAAACACTGGTTTTAAAAATTAAAATGTTGAAATTATTTTGACAAAAATTGTATATTTTTGCATGGTACAGTGTAATGTGGGATGTAAAGGTGTATAGCCATTTTGGAAAATAGTCCGGAAGTTCCTCAAAAAACTAAATATAAAATCACCAAATGATCTAGGAATATCACTTCTGTGTATGCACCTAAGAGAACTGAAATCAGTACATCACAGAGATATTTGTGCTCTCATGCTCATTTCAACATTATTCATAATAGCCAACAGAAAATAACCTAAGGAAGCATCAACAGATGAAGAGATAAAGAAATGTGGTATACAAACACAATGGAATACTGCACAGTGTTTACAAAAGAAGGAAATTCTGTCATTCACAACAACATGGTTGGAACTGGAGGGCATCATGCTAAGTAAACTAGACAGGCACACAGATAAATACTATATGATATCTTGGGTGGAAGGCAAAACAGTTGATCTCAGAGAAACAGAACAGAAAGGTACACAGGATGAATCAGATACTTCATAAAAATCAACCTAATATCAGTATTACCAGAGGTCAGGAGCAAGGGGAAGGGGAGATATTAATCAAAGTCGCCTGAAGGAGTAAGTTTCATTCATCTACTGCTCTTTGTGGTGGTGAGCCCAGATCACTTGTGACTCACAACAAAAACAGAACCAGCTTCCTAGTACTTTCTTACCGATGGCTGACAGTGTCCAAAATTTATCCTGCTTAGAACAATGCCAGCATGTATATATTTGCTATTAATATTAACAATTTCTCCTTTCCTTGTGGTAGAAGATATATTCATCAATAGATTACAAAAATTCTGAGCAATTAATATTTGTGTCTACATTTTGTTAAATATAAAATAGTATCAAATTATGATTGCTGTGGAAATATCAATTAATACACAAAAGCACTCACCTACCTGTTCAGCATTTCTTTCCTAAGATGATCAGTGCCTGAAACATGACTACCTATTCTCAGATAGCTATTACCTGGATGATATACAGAAAACTAACTTTATATCACTGTCCTAATACTAAAATAATGCCAAGATTTAGATAGCTAATGTTACCATGCCAATTCAGGGATTGTTCTCTGAGGGACAATTGTACATCGTACATTTTACTAGTATGCAAGGTGCATTGGATTCATGTTCCTCTCTACTCTGAGGGTTACTTCCTGTTCTCTTCATTGCATCCTCAATTTTAATGATATATACAAAAAAGTCTCATTAACATGTCAGCCTGTGTAGAGTAATGCTTGTTGGCATGTGGGTGTTTATTAAACATAATGTGATTGATATTAGTCACAAATAACACTTACATGATAGAATACCTTTATTACTTGTGCCAGTCATTGAATCAGTGCATGACTGAAAGAAAACTGAGTAACTAAAATTAAAGAAATTAACATTCTATTTCAACTTAAGCAAAATCTTTCTCTCATGGATTATCATCTGATCATTTCAACATATTGGGTACCACTAAAGAAAGAGAGGTAGATGGTTTTAGGGAGAGTAAGGACCTCTTCCAATGCATTCCAACTCCTGAGTTTAAGATATCTAGAAAGACTGAGATGGAAAGGCACATGTTAAGGTCTACTTATAGAGCATGAAGGGCATAAAAAATGTAACCCAAGATGTTAGGGCTATGGCTATACTCTTTTACCTCTTCAATATCAAGATTGTTCTGGGTTCAAGAAACCACAGTTTACCAACTAGCAGAGACACTCTACAGGCCACTTCTTCTTTACACTGGTTTCTTACCAACCAAGTTATATTCTTTGACTAGCTGAATGCCATCACCTAAATTATCCATAAAAGCTCATGACCCTGATGTTACCATTCTTTTAACTTAGTAAACAATTTTTTATGACTACAAAGGAACTTATTTTTAGTAAAGATGAGTCAAATTTTTATCACTGTATCACCAAATCAAGACATCTTTACCTACTATAGGTTTTATTCCTTCATTTCTTATCTACACTTTATCCTTGCTATGTTTGCAAATGGCAAGGTATTTTAAAAATGAATATATCTAAATCTGAGACAAATATCTAAGCAACATGACACTATAGGTTGGAGAGGATTCATATACTGTTTATCAAAACATTATAATAACTTCAGACCTTATTTTAAAAGAGAACATTTAAATAGCTAATCAGCAGCACAGACATTTCAGAAGGCTCATGGGTTTAGACATAAAAATTTAATTTTTGGTGATGTCTGTGAAAATGGTACAGTTTGTTTTAGAATAGAGCAAAGTAAAAAGAAAATACTCTCCCTTTTAGGATATTAGGAAAATTTAGGTACAGTTCCTTTACATAAAAGTTAAAAAGAAAAACCAAAAACCTCTAAGTATTTATACTTACTGAATTTCTATTTCATAATGAAATGGTTTCTCATAAAATGCATCTAAAAAAGTACTCTATGAAGTTTAAAAGAAATTTCAAGTCCTCTGAAATTATTCATTATTGAAAATAATTGAGAACAAATCCATAGACTCAAGCAAATGCAAACAGATGAACAGAATATTGCAATCTAATTCAATATATTTTTTTCTCTTAGTGGCAAACATTGAACCAGAGCCTTATGCATGCTAAGCATGCTTTCTGTCACTGAGCTTACCCCCCTGCCCAGCTTATTATCTTAAGGAAATAGGTATTCCATATAAAAAGGCTCAAGGCTTCTGGTTCCTGGTTTTCAAAACAAAGGTCTATGCAGATGATCTAGAAGATCAGTTTTAAAAATTTTAATTTCTTTTCCTGATTTAAGAACCAAAGCATACTTCCTTTGATGTATTATATCAAAAATTAAGCAGCTTAGACTTAGAACATACCTACTATTATATTTTCCAGAAAATGTTGTTGCAACTTTTCCAAGGTCTATATAGCATTGTTTTCAGCAAGTATCATAAACATGCAGACTGCACAGGCAGGATTAGTTAAAGGTGGTATAATTTCTTAAAATAAAATTCACTTAGCAATTTTTAAGACAATCCATCTTCACTACACAATGGCAACTTGTGAAGACTAAAATAAATGTTTAAGGGAAATTTAGTGAAGTATACACGTCATTAACATTTTTTTGTGATTTCAAATCTTGACAAAAGTGAATAATCCAATCACTTTAATGGGAAATTAATAACTTCAGAAATTTGATAAGCAAGTTATCGCATTCACACCACATGTTAAAAATATAAAAACAACATTTTTTATTCTTGTTTATCTAGGATCCTCAACCACCTTTCTTTCCAATGATGACAAAGGACCTATGGAGTGTAAAGGATCATGCTTTTTCATGGAAACTAGTGACTGAAGGAGGAGTTAATGACAACAAAAGGCTGTCATTTCACAAGAAACAGAGCAAAACAAAAATTTTCATATAAAAGGAAACATTTCGGATTGTTAGGTGATCTGATCACTGTAATAAGTGCTGCTAAGGAGATTACTTCATGTTTCTTGGTGTGAAAGGGAAATAAGAAATGCTAGATGCTAGGCTTACTGCCCATTTGGCGAAATCAGCCTTCCTGGGCAGTATCCCTCGGCAGGGATTATTTGGCCCTCAGTTTGTTTTATTTTCCTCTTCTCACTTTTAAAAATTTTCCTCTTACTCTCTCTATTTATTACTTTCCTGTTACAATTACCCCTTCAAGGTGCTTTAATATCCAGGATTCCTACCATATCCTTTTAATAGGTTCCTGTGCTACCAGAAAATTTGGCAGTTTTTTAATAGCTTAAAATATGTCACTCACTTCATTTCCTCTTTTGCTCCAGATGTTTTCTCTCAGATTGCTTTCTCCTCAACAGAAGAGAGAGGGTAACTTCTGAATTCAGGCTCTTATTATCTCATGATTTCCATTCATATATTCAAACATTTTTGTCTACCTGCTTATTCCACTAAGCCTTAATTTCCTTCTCTGCAAGTACCAAGAATTAATGATAAATTTCACTTCTTAAATCTTATTAACCTTATAATATTCAAGACAATTAAAAAAATGCAAGATTCTCAAATCATTTGGTCCTGTAAGAAGATTTCCATTTATAATACTTCATTTAATGGAACCACATAGAAATTAAACCCCATTATTTCAGAAACTTATCTAAAAAGTTGTGTTAATTACACAGGCAAAAGTGAGGTATAATAAGAAGTAGTCATTTTTAGCAATTATTATACTCTGATTTCAATTACTAAGCAGTTTAGGTTTTCACTTAAACTAGAATTTAAATTATGGAAAATACACAGGTCTTGCAAATATTATATAACACAGAATTCTAAAAATAAAATTAGAACATCAATATGAAAAATACACATTTGTCCTTTAAAATTACATATCAAAGATAATTCTAAAAATAAAAAGCAAGGACTGCATTTTATTTTTTGTCTTCATGTCCTCAGAATCTTATTATGTGACACTGGTGCATGATCAGGAATCATTTGGCTGATGGGACTGAAGTACTTCATGCCACAAAGGAAAATTAAAGATAAAGCAGTGTGCATCCTCCCCCAGTCCCTACTGAAGACTCCATCCAGTCCAGGGCTCTGATGAAACACAGACAACTTCCATTCTACTTGTGGGCCTTTGGGCAACTGAGTAATTGTGGGCTACTTAGGGCTTTAGTCATTTGTGAACCTCAACCGGGGCGAGACACCGTATTTCACCAGATGGCAAATATGATCATATTTTCTGGTACAGCAACTCCAGTAATAATAGCCCTGTCATAGGTCAAGAGCATACTTTATATCACCACGTTATGACTCATGGGTTCCAAGCACATCCGTGGTCCGTTTCATCAGATTCGCTTAGAAACTGCCACATGGTAACTTTCCAAGGACTGCGTTCCCCAGAGTTTAAATTAATTGATGAAATTCCTTACTACCACTAATATAACCTTTGCCACTTCCCTTGGCACACTTTGATTTCTTCAAATTTCAACTAAATGTGACTTCTTCAGAGAAGCCTCTATGGGTCCCACAGGCAGGGGTTGTGAAGTCTTTTGCGGCTTGGTCCCTACCACACCCATGACTAATTCGAATTACACTTTTTGCATGACTGTCCCTTGACTACAAGTGGCTGTTTAAAAATGAGGATTCTAGACTTTATTCTAAGTAATAAACTGGTCGTGATTTTTTTTTTTTAGAAATTCATTATAATATCAATCCTTTACGATGATGGTCACATTGATTTGCTGTACAATTTGGCATAGTAGCTTATGTGACTTGTTGTATTTTAATTCTGTGGTCTAGGTCCTACTTTATTGTTGCCTTTTCAAACCTGTCTCCACACCTAGGGACATTATCAGACCATACTGCAAACTCAGCTAATTGGGGATGTACTTACATATCTCATCCTCTGTGATTAGATATATAATTGATTATATAATCACAAGTATATTAAAACTTTTGGTTGATTATTAACGATTCTCTTTGATTCAATATTTTACTTTTTCAAGGAAGGAACGAGGACTTAAACTGAGAGGTTTTCAACTCTTTCACCTGCTTAAGTAGGAGATTAATGAAGTCTGAAGTGGTATACAACCAGTCCTCCTTTATTACACACTTTGTCATTCAATAAATTGTTATTTCAAAGAATCTCATCTATTTAGAAACTATTTTTGCCTATTTCCTCTTTTCATACTGAAGTCCCATTATTCTAGTCCTTCATTAACATAACACAGATTAACTCTTCAGTGGCCTTTCATAAAACCTCAGCAATCCATCCTCTTTATCCTCTAGCACACTCACTTTTCCATACCATACCTGTCTTCCTTAAAAACAGGCCTTATTTCATGACATGTGTACATTATTTATTTTACGCACTGGTATACTAGCCACACGTATCACATGCAAAATTATCAAGAATTATTTATTTTCTTTTCTATCAAATCATAATGGCATCCTTTTCATTTAAATGTAATACATTTATTTCTTAGCTATTGGCTAGTATTTTGAGTTTTGTTCATATGAGCTGAGTATTGAGAAATATTGTCACCTTCCAATGTGTAGTTCAAATCAGACTTTGAATCATCTCAGCTAAAGGCCACATTCTGATGGTGAATTCATGAAGATAAATGTCAATGTTTTTAGTTTCCTGGCAGCCAGACTGAAGATGAACTTACATCAAACAAAGTTGTGCATTTCTGTTCAGACTTCTACACTGTGTTAGTCAGATTTTCATCACTATAATGAAATACCTGAGATAATTAACTTATAAAATACAAGGTTTATTTTGGCTCACAGTGTTGGTGGTTCTAGTTCATAATTAATTGGTCTTAGTGATTGTGCCTGTGGCCAGGGAGCACACCAAGGCAGGAGTGCATGATGGAATAAAACCACTTACCTCACAAGCCTCAGGGAGTAAAGGGGGAGAGGAAGGGGTCAAGGTCCCACAGTCCCCTTCAAGTGCACACTCTGTCCTGTTGTCCTTAAAAGCTCTCACTAGGCACTCATCTCTCGAGTTCCCACCACCTCTCAGTAATGCCAGTTTGAGGACCAAGCCTTTAATACTGGGCCTTTAGGGGACATTTAAACCATAGCATACACTTTGCAAGTATATTTTACCCTTTGTAACACAGAACTTAATTTATTTATGATTTTTTTTCCTTGCTTAGATTTAACAAGCAAAGGTTCTCTCTGGTGAATTCAGTTGTTCCCTGTTAAAGTTTACTGTTAGCAGATGTTCAAAAAACACCTATTAACTCTCTGACTACAGGGGAGAAACCTCACACGACCTAACAACAGCACAGACCAGAACATAATAGAACTCCGCACCATCTATTGAAGATTTGAGGACCATAAATACCTATTCACAAACAATTTGAGAGTGGAGTTATATGCTGTTAACAGTGCCTACATTAGCATCAAAATCACCCAAGAGTAAGTAAATTATTTACTGTGATTATGATTGCATTAATTATGATTTATACTCTTCCATCATGTATTCTTTTCATTCAGTCCTATGTTGAACAGGAAAGACAGTAGTGATCTTTTGCCTAGGAAATAATATAGCAGCTAATATGAACAATGATAATTCCATTCCTATATAATACTACACTGTAGGGCAAAAGTGTGAATACTAGCTCCACCATTGATTAGCTCTATAAACTGGGGTGATTTCCATTTTACCTTTCGGCCTACATGCTCCTTTGTAAAACAGGGAGCATTCACATTGCAAGAGGTGGATCCCAAGAAAGACATTCTGAAAGAAGTAAACAGTACAACAATGGTTACCAGAGCCTGGGGAGGGCAGAAGGGAGAGGGGAATAAGGAGAGATGTGTTGGTCAGTAGACAGTTACAATGAGAGAGGATAAATACATTCTGATGTTCTGTTATACTGCAGGGTGACTACAGTTAACAATAATATAGTATAAATTTCAAAATACCTACAAGAGGGTCTTACTGCAAAGAAACAATGTTTAAGGTGAGAGAGATAAGTTAATTACCCTGATTAGATCACCACACAATGTATGTATGTCTCAAAGCACATTGTACTCCAGAAATAAGAGCAATTATTACACATTAATGTAAAAAAGTGGCAGTAATACCTACCACCAGGAAAGACTGCTGAAAGTTTAGAGCTGTGAGGGGTAATCTACCTACTCCAGGGCTTTACAAAATAATATAAAATAATAGTAATAAAAAAAACAAGTTCCTGATAAACTTACTTCGTGGACCTTTTGGTTGGGTTCTATCTGGACTCTTGGAACATTCAAAAAGACATGCAATCTGCAAACAGCCTGCAAATGCAGATATCACCTTTCTCCCTACGAATGGGTTCCCCTTTGGTGGAAGGGGCTGGCTAAGGAACAAAAGCTAAGAAAAGTAGAACATCAAAATAACCACAAAACACATAAAGTAATTTCAAAAGTGAGGGCATGAAGGGCAAGCTGACCAGCCAGGTCCAGCTTCTAACACAGAAAGGAGCCCACCTTTGCAAACATCAAAGGGATTCTATATCTGAAAACATCAAAGGGATACTATGGAAAGTTCTTCACCAAAACTGGTTAGAGGTGGGGACAGGTAAGATGCCCAGGTCCTAACAGATTCCTCCCATCTCCAGTGGGACCTTTCTAGCAGAGCAGAGGGGAAGGTCAAGTGCATTGGGTGGGGGGGGTCTGTCTCAGTGGGAGTGCCCGGGGAAGTTCTCAGTGCCAGACCTATCCCCTCGCTGGCTGCGATGCAATAAAGGTACTCACACATTTCATGGAAGGCTTTCCACATCCCCTCCTTCTTTTCTTTTGTTGCTTTCTCCCTTTGTATGCTATATGAAAAACAGACTTGTGTATCTTCCTTTTTATCTCTTGAGAAATTCCTGATCTTACAGATCCTGAGACATATAAACAAGTATCTGAATTTTGCTAAGCTTATGAGAAGGTTCACAATCGGCATCATGATGTCAAATGATGATAGTCACTTTTTTTGGAAGTTCTTAATCTAGATAAATAGCAGGTAAACTGTGATTAGAGAGATTTTTCCCCCCTCAAAATATGCTATAATAACATAGAGTGCAGGCCTCATTTCCACTCAGATCAACCCCAATGCCTCAGCAAAAACAGTGCCTACCACAATCCCATGAAATAATTTTAGAAGCAATAAATTATGACTGGTTCCATTTACACAAATATTTTGATATCGTGAACTAGCTTGCTTATTCAAACTGACGGACTGAGATGGAGAGTTACAGATAGAAAGGTCAAGAAATAGATGATGTTTTCGAAGTTAGTGTGGGGGGTTCTGGTGAGAAAGGAGTAGGGGGTTAAATCAGCTGCCATATGGGAAAATGATCTGTCTCTCGATAGGGAGGGAGGAAAGCATAGTTGAGATTTTGAAAATTTATTCAAACATTTTCCAAGCGCCTGAATCTGCTAGGAGGAATAACTTGTAAGGGAAAAATAGCTTTGGGCAAAGAAATTTCAAAATGGGCTGTGGGTAGTGGATAAGTCCTTCACTACTTCATGAATATCAGCAGCAAATTGAACCAAAAGAATTCTGCCTTCTATTAATTGCATTTAGGAATTTTCATGGCTGTGAGTTATACAGTTAAAGAGTTTGAAAATAACAAAAAAATTGAACAACTTAATTTATAAGAGTTTTTCACATTAAATTTCTTTTAATTGAAGAATTTCTCCCAGTTCAAAAACAGGAAGGAACAGGACTAGGTAAGGCATTACAACATTCACTTAATTATGGTTTGGGGGTGATAAAAGAACATGATAGGGCTGTTAGGCATTTCCAGAGATTGCAATTACAATATGGAGCTTATCGGAACTTTAAACATTTTCTATTTAAAAACAACATCAAATTATAAATGGATTTTAACCCAATGCGTCAACAATTTAAGAAACTTGAAAATATCTTCAAATTTAATATTTTCTAAAAACACTGTTAGGATGAAAACACACACACACACACACACACACACACACACACATACATACACACAAATAGTGTACCCGTTTATTTGTAGATATACAAGTAAACAGATCTTTCCGTGTCAGCATGATCTCGAATCTTCATCTGGAACCCAATACCTTTAAATTATTATATCTTAAAAATATAGTGATAAAATAGGCAAAGTAATTTAAGCAAGGACATAGAACCAGTGGCTAGTGGCTGACCTGAATTTGAAACATGTTAGGCATTTTAAGCAGGTGCTGTTGCTAGGAAATTAAACTTGCTCATGTAAATAAATTGCTAATTCATCCTACAAAAAACTCTAATCAGTATGGTACCTGGAGCAAATCTCTTCATTTTCCAAACTAGTAGTCCCAATGCTGGGGGTAATGAAAAATGCATTCAGAATTTTACCCTGATGCATATGGAACAACCTCTCTCTTTAGGGTCCCTTTCAGGACTTCAATAACTAGGAACAGGTATACAAATCTGTGTTTACTGGTAACCTAAACATGCCACCAGTAAAAGTTAAAGAAGGTATATAGATTATATATGTAAATATATATTTTTTCCAGTGATAGGGATGGAACTCAGCACCTCATATATGCTACCACTGAGCTACATCCTCAGTCCCAAAAGGTGTATTTTTAATATAATTTAAAGAAACACTATCATATCACCTAATATCTTAGTGCTCTGAAATGGTATTCACAAAGGAATTTTTTTTTCTTAAGGCCAAAAGTTTGTGGCTTCCTTCTTCTTTCTCATCTTTGACTGAATCTATGAATACACAGAGATCCTGCCAATTAATCTTAAGGCAGGACATGGCTTATATACACATCTACCACTACAAACATTCAATTTCAAGGAATCTGTAAGCAAGTCAGGCCTACCATATATTTTTGTTTTCCCCCTTTGATTTGACTTAAATGAAATGGTAAATTTAAATGAAGTCTTTTCTATAACATTTTCTTTGTGTATTTTAATCTAATAAAGAACATTCTCCTTGATTTCTATAAATCTATTTATACATACCAACAGAAAACATTTTTTCTTCTTTTTAAAACTTACTTTTAATTGATGTACACTATGCTTTTATGGGGTACAGTATTAGAATTTGATGCATGTATACAACATGTAATTATTTAATCAACGTAATTAGCATTTCCATCTTCTCAAACATTATCATTTCTATGTGTTGGTAACATTCAAGTTCTCTGTATAATTTGGAATGCATAACTCCATACATTGTTATGGAATGTGGTTACCTATTGTGCTATACAATATTAAAATTACTTTCCCACCTCCATTTGGTATTTCATGACCATTATTCCCCCTCCTCCCTCTCTATCACAGCCTCTAGTGACCTCTACTTTACTCTCTATTTCTTGTGATCAATTGTTTTAACTTTAATAAAGAGCGAGACCATGCAGTACTTGTCTTTCTATGCCTGGCTTATTTCATTCAATATCCTCCAGTTTCACCCATTTTGACACAGTGACAGGATTTCGCTCATCTTATGACTGAACAATATTCCACCAGGTGTACATATCACATTTTTAAATCAATTCCTCTGGTGGTAGACATTCAGTTGATTCCATATGGCTATAATGAATAGTGCAACAATATATGTGGGAGTGAAAATGTGTCTTTGATAAGCCAATTTTATCTCCATTGGATATATACTCAGTAGTTGAATTGCTAGATCATATGGCAGTTCTATTGTTTGGTTTTTTTATGAAGCTCTGTACCGTTTTTTATAATGGCTTTACTAATGTATACTCCCACCAACAGTGCAATGGTTCTCCTTCTCTTCTTCTTCTTCGCCAGCACTGGTTATTTTTTTTGATTTTTTGGTAAGAGCCTTTCTAACCAAGGTGAGATAACATCTGTGATTCTCATTTGCATTTCCTTGATGATTAATGACATTGAGCATTTTTTTCATATACTACTTTGGTGTTTGTATATTTTTTCCAATAACTGGTTATTCAGTTATTTTACATTTTTATGCCAGAATACATGTTTGGCTTTTTTCTGGCTATTGAGTTAAATTTCTCATATATCATGGATATTAGAGCCTTGTGAGATGGACAGTTGGCATATATTTTCTCCCATTCTGTGAGCTGCTTCTTAACTCTGTTACTATTTCCTTTCCTGCTTGATATTTCCTTCTTAGTTTGATATAATTCAATTTCTCTACTTTGTTTTGTTGTCTGTGCTTCAAGAGCCTTATCCAAAAACTCATTGCCTATACCTATATCTTACAACGTTTCCCCCAAGTAGTTTCACTAGGGGTCTTAACATTTAAGTGTTAACTCCCTTTTGAGTTGATGTTGTATAAGGTGAGAGACAAGAATACCACTTCATTCTTCTGCATACGTATATCCAGTTCTGCCACCACTATGTATTGAAGAGACTATGCTTTCTCCAGTGTATGATTTTAGAGATTTTGTTGAAAATCAATTGACTGTAGATAGGAAGATTAATTTCTCGGTTTTCTATTTTGTTCTATTGTTCCTTGCATCTGTTTTTATGTTGTTTTGACTGCTGAAGCTTTGTAGTGTATTTTGAAGTCAGTAATTGTGGTGCCTTTAGCTTAGTTGTTTTTGCCTCAGATTGTTCTGGCTAAGTGAGGTCTTCTGTGGTCCTATGTGAATTTTACAATTAAAAAAATAGTTCTATGAAGAATATTCTTCATATTGTGAAGGAATTATGGTGCTTCTGTAGACTGCTGGGGTTAGCATGGACAATCCATAATTCTTTCAATTCATTATATTGTATGTCTTTCTATTTTTCATGTCTTCTTTTCAATTGCCTTCATCCAGAGTTTATAATTTTCATTGTAGAGATCTTTTGCTTAGTTAAATTCTGTTGCAGCTACTTATTTATTTATTTATTGTGGCTATTTAAATTCACTTTTCAGCAAGTTCATCATTGGTATATAAAATGCTACTATTGTTTGTATATTGAATGTATATCCTAAAAATTCATCAAATTTGTTAATTTGTTCTAAAATGTTTTTGGTAAAGCCATTATGGTTTTCTCTATGATAGATCACGTCACCTGCAGAAAAGGATAATGTTAATTCCTCCTTTGTGTCTGGATGCCTGTTAATTCTTTTTCTGCCTAATTGCTTTGGCTAGGACTTCTAGTACTATGTTGAGTGAGCATAGTAAAAGGGGACATTCTTATCTTGTTCCAGATGTTAGAGGAAATATTTTCAGCTTGTTTCCATTTAGGAAGATGTTGGCTGTGAGCTTGTCATGAATAATCTTTATTTTGTTAAGGTATATTCATTTTATACCTAATTTGTCGAGGGTTTTTATCGTGAAGAGATGTTGAATTTTATCAAGTGCCTTTTTCTGTCCATTGAGATAATCACATGGTTTTAGTTCTTCAATCTCTTGATGCACTGTGCTAGTACCAGGGTAATTCTGGCCTTGTAGAATAAGTGTAGTAAAGCACAGATTTTTAAGAATTTGTATTACTTCTTCTTTAAATGTTTTATACATTTCTTTAGTGAAGACATTATGTCCTGGACTTTTCCTTGTTGGGAGACTTTTTATTACTGATTAAAACATGCAGCTCATTATGAGTCTTTTCATGATTTCGATGTTCTCGTTGTCTCCTTTTTCATCTCTGATTTTATTTATTTGGGTTTTCTCTCTCTTTTTTCCTTGTTAGCCTGGCTAAAAGTTTCTTGATTTGTATTTGTTAAAACAACATCATTAATCTTTATACTTTTAAAATTTTTCTATTTTATTTATTTCCACCCAGATAGTTAATATATTTTTTCCTCCTAATATTGAATTTGATTTCTTATTTCTTTTCTAGCTCCTTCAGGTGCCATAATTAGATGGTTTACTTAAAAATTTTCTGTTCTTTTTGATATATTTATCACTATAAAAATCTCAGTTATGACTGCTTGTGCTGTAATCCATAGATTTTATATGTTGGGTTTCCATTTTTATTTCTTTTGAGAAAATTTTTAAATCTCCCTTAAGATTCCTTTTATTGACTCATTTGAATTCAAGAGTATTCTATTCAGATTCCAGGTACACATATGATTTTTGAGTTCTTTGTGTTGATTTCTAATTTTATTCCTTTGTGGCCAAAGAAGATACAATATACAATTTCCATTTCTTAAAGTTTGTTGGAATTGGTCTGATGGATAATGCATGGAATATCCTGGAGAATGTTTCATGTGCTGATGGGAAGGATGTGTATTCTGCAGGGAATTCCAGCAATGGGAATGGGGACATGGGGCACAGTGAACCCATCCAAATAGTTCACTATTGGAGAGGAACTCTAGCAATGACAGTGGTGGCACCAGGGTCAGTGGAGCGTTTTCTTATTAACCATAAAGATGAACATCACTGGTGGCCAAGCCATCTAGTTACAGCAATAGCCATTTTGGCCTTGTGGACTATGAGCAACATGTCCTTGGGCCTTCCTCGGTTTCAATGCCAGAGCAGGGTCCATGGGGGATATATCCTCAGTACCTGCATCAGTGAGCACTGGTTATAGCAGACCCCAGTGGGAAGTACCTCCCCAGGTCCCTCATAGTATGTGCTCTCGCTGGTAGCAACACAAGTCCTGAGGGACAAGAACCTCCAAAATGTGTCTTCAGTCCCTGCAGTGCTAAGCAGTATGGTAGTGGACAATGTTGAGTGGGGGTTGGAAGGTTCTAGGTCTCAGGGGCAAGCCACTACTATGGCTGGATTTATGAAGCTACAGCCTTTGATGAAAGTGAGGTGGAATGCCCATGGAGGCCCCAGGGATGGGGATAAGCAGAGGCTCTGTATCCTAGGGCAGAATGAATTCTGGAGGTGATTCTGTTGTCACAATGGCACCATGCTGCAGCATCCTGGGGTCTGAAGTTTGGGAGGTCACAACATGAGTTCCTTCTCTGAAGCAAAGCTACTATGTGGATGCCAGGCAGCACCCACCCATAACTGGGTTCCAGACAACTGTACACATTGCCAGTTAGTTTTGTTCCCCTCTCTGTGCTACTGTTCCATGTCTCTAAGTCTTAAAGGGTTCCTGCATCTCCATTGCTGAGATCCAGTGCTCTTCCTCAGCCACTTCACCTAAAATACATTTATCTGTTTGTCGATTTGGTTCCTCCCGGTGAAGGAGGCAAGCGCAGGGCACTCTATCTAGCTATCCTGGAATCTCTCTTGCTCCTTCTTTGTTTTTTCACGAATTTTCATTGAATGACAATAGCTGTATCTGAATCCGTCTACTGAATCAGCCACAGAATCAGTCTACTGGTGTACAGTTAGCCTGCTTTACCTGAAGTAAACATTCACTAGGAGATAAATTCATATCAGTCCTCTTGCTGAAAATGGAGGTTTAAGTATGACCCACCTTTCCAATGCAGTTGGGAAGTGATCTGTACTTCCATTCTTTTCCTTTGCACATCAATCAGATGCAATAAAATCTCTTTAGGCTTAACTTGTAAGGGCTTTTTTAAGTGTGTTAATTTAACCTTTGCTAAGTACATAGTAAAACAATAGTCTTAGTGTAAGTTATATTTTTATTAATTCACTGTGACAAAAACCATAGAGGGAAATCAAATAGAAACAATCAATTAGAAATAAAATCAATCAATCAATTAGAAATAAAACTTAAGTCAGCATCTGCTTCTACTATAAAAGGCAGTGGAGGCAGCCTATTTAAAGAGTGGGTTTAGAATGGGGATGTGGCTCAGTGGCACGGCACATGCCAGAATGAATGAGGCCCTGGGTTCCATCCCCAGTACCACTAAAAATATAATAAATAGTTAAATGAATATAAGAAGCTTGTTCCATGAAGGCAGCTGGAACCCAATCAGAATCTAGCTCTCCAAAAACCAGAGGGTTAAGTGAATGTTAAGAAAGTATTTTATTTCAAAAGTGATACAATATTTCAATATTAGAGATATAATCACACAAAACATTGAAGAGGAGTCTGAGAGAGGGAGGGCTAAGGAAATATTACCACAGTATATTTTAAGATTTATACATTTAGAAATCCTTTATTTTTAATGATTACTGCTTTATCACTATGACTTTGATTCCTTTCTGGTAAACCAACTATCTATTTAATATTCCATAGAGTTTCCCATTTTGAAGCCATTATGCCAATTGGTTGACCCAAATAAGAGATTGCATCATCACCCCAGGGTAGGCAAGGCAACAACCATGACTAGCACTGCTCTCCTCCCTACATCCTTGCAGCCTACAAACCACAAAAACTCTTTTTGAATAAATGTAGGCAAGTGATCTCTGGGCAATAATCAAACCAGAATGGTGAGAAAGGAAAGGCAAAGAAGACAGGGAGGTTTGGGGAGTAGATAAGAAAAGGATAACTTGCAGGAAAAAAAAAAAAAAAAGATAAAGGATTGGTGAGAGACAAACACTGAGTGAGCCAGACAGGAGTTTGGGGAGTTACAGGATACATTCTTTCTCTCCTTGGAATGTTGATTTTGAACATTTCAAAACATAAAACCAAAACATCTCATTAGCCAAAAGCATAGTCCCTTGATCTCAGACTCGGTCAGCTCCCCACCCTTCATTTTAAGTCCTCTTGGGAATGACTTTTATTTTTTTAAGTTTCAAAAGTAAATGTTACAGAGGTCAAAGGATAACAAAACTATAAATTATGCCATTGAGCTAACTATACTCAAAAGAGTTGCTGGAAAGGCCACTGGCAAAATCTGCGTTGGAAAGAGAACTTTATTCTGTAGCCAAAGAGCAGGTAGGAAAAACAGTAACTGCGAATTTGGAAGCTGTAATTCCTATCTGTACTTAACACTGATAAATCATTATTTTTGCACTACCAGCACTTCTTCCTTCTTTGGATGGGGGGGGGCAGTTTAATTTCAGGAACTATTGCTCCACCAATCAGAGTGCATCACTTTGGCTCTTGGGATGGGACTGCAACCCGAATCATGCCAATCAACAACTTACAGACTTCTGGTTCTTTTGTAGTATATAGTTGAACTATGATATTTGGACCAAACTTAGACAAAAAAATCTCTTCCCAGAAGGTTTGCAGCAAAATGTCCTGTCCCTGTGTCTCTTTCTGTCACCTTGTGAAGGCAGCCTGATAATAGGCTCACTTGGATGGAAGCAAATTATAGAGGCTGAGGAAAGGCAATAGAGACTTGTCATTATTTTAGAACTCAAACAAAGTCAACCTTCTGAATCTCAGTGACATTATCCAAACATTTACTTTCAAAACTGGTTAGAATAACTAGCCAACTATTTGTGCTCCCTTGAAATGGAGATTCTTAAATTAGTAATTCCTTGCATGAATTCCACTATCCTTCAATTTATACCATTACCTATCAGGGAAACAACTTTGGTATGGCACACCTCCAGCAGCAGCATCATGCACTCCTAGACAGAATGAAATGTTGGTCTTTTTTCTTCTAAGAGCCCATGTTAAATTTCCATGCTCAATTCTGGGAGAAAGGCCATCTTTTCTATATGATGACAGAATTAGCCATTTAGCAAACTATGTTATTCTCTGGTTTGTCTTTAATATAGATAGTTCTAAAGCTGAAATTGGATTTCTAATACTTACATCCTGAGGCAAAAGAAAATTTGCACTTAAAATAGAAAGCACTGGTATAACCCTATCAGTAGATGGGCCAAGGAATAGAACAGACACTTCTCAGAAGATAATATACAATCAATCAACAAATATATGAAAAAAATGTTCAACATCTCTAACAATTAGAGAAATGAAAATCAAAATTACTCTACGATTTCACCTTACTCCAGTCAGAATGGCAACTATTAAGAATACAAACAACTCTAAGTGTTGGCGAGGATGTGGGAGAAAAGGCACAGTCATACACTGCTAGTGGGACTGCAAATTGGTGCAACCAATATGAAAAAGTATGGAGATTCCTTGGAAAAATTAGAACGGAACAACCAATTGACCCAGCTATCCTAGTCCTCAGTCTATACCCAAAGGGCTTAAAAACAGCATACTTACAGCAACACAGCCACATCGGATGTTTATAACAGCACAATTCACAATAGCTAAATTGTGGAACCAACCTAGATGCCCTTCAGTAGATTAATGGATAAAGAAACTGTGGTATATATACACAAGAGAATATTACTCAGCATCAAAAGAGAATAAAATCAAGCATTTGCAGACAAATGGACAGAGTTGGAGAATATTATGCTAAGTGATTTAAGCCAATCCCAAAGGCCGAATGTTTTCTCTGATACGTGGATGCTGATTCATAATGGGGACAGGGGTGCATGGGAGGAATGGAGAGAATTTAGATAGGGCAAAGGGAGGCAGGGGTAGGGAGGGAGGCATGGGGGTAGAAAAGATGGTAGAATGAGATGGACATCATTACCCTAAGTACACGTATGAAGACACAAATGGTGTGACTTTGTGAACAACCAGAGACATGAAAAATTGTGCTCTATATGTATATTATGAATTGAAATGCATTTTATTGTCATGTATAACAAATTAGAATAAATAAATAAATTTAAAATTAAAAAAAGAAAGCACTGGCATTCTTTGTAGGTTTTCTAAACACTCAAGTGAATGGGCAAACCCAGCCCTCACCACACAGACTGCTAACAAAAAAGGGAGTAGTGGTAAGGGAACTACACATTCTACTATTGGATCCATCATAAAAGAATTATGCAAAATGGAAGTCTGAGAAATTATCTTCCTGTAAAGGTTTTTGTTTGAGAAAAAAATAAATACTCAACTATCCCAATAGCCATCACTCTTTCCTCTCACCTACTGGGCATGCTTCTGTCAGAATTGTCTTCGTAAAATACGGATCAGTATATAACCTCAGTTTGCAACGAAACCCTTAGATTCTAACAGCATGAGAAAAAAAGTTCATATACAGCCAAATGATGGAAGTTCTTCACAAGAGACTCTTTCCACTGTGGCAGACTCTCCACTCTCCACACCCCCAATGCATCTCATGATCTGGGGAAACTCATCATTCTCAAATTACTCCCTATAGTTTCCAGTCCAGCCTAACTAACTCTGTTTGGAGTTCTCATTTTTCTTTTATTCATCTATTCTTTTACTTTAACTAACTTTCACTGAGTTTCTCTTAACTGTTAGTTGCTAAAGTCTTACCAATACCCACAGCCTTCCTGTACCCTCCTGATCATAATTAATCTTGGATACTTTAATACTGACATCACTTCTTTTTATGACACAGCACTGTAGCAGTCAGTATCCTGACTATAGAACTCCAGCACATCTTCCCCTTCTTCCTTAAAATGGTAAAAATTTGTTCCAAGTAACCTCTATAATGTGAACATTTGGGTCTCCCCAAAATTCATATGCTAAATTTTAATACCCCAAGTCATGGTATTAGGACATATGGCTTTGGGAGGTGATTAGGTTAGGACTGGATCAGTATTCTTAAAAGTAAAAAAGGAATAAAATAAAAATTTAAAAAATTTAAACTCATTTGCCTTCCACCATGTGAGGATACAGCAGGACAATTATCAATGAACCAAGATGATATCCATGATCATATCCTGAATGTCCTCATTCCTCAGTTTTGGACTCCCCAACCTCCAGAAGTATGAGACATAAACCTCTGTTGTTTATAAGCAACACTATTTATAGCATTGTGTTATAGTAGCTACAACAAATTAAGACTATAACCAACATGCACATGCTTCAGCACAGATGGCCTCCTCAGGCAAATCTTCAAGAGGTGTAACTACGCTTAAAGCCAGCCTGGTTCCCCTTGAAAGACAGGCATATCACTGAAAGTCACCATGCTGCCTTCCTTACCATCAGGCAAACAATCTCTTCTAGTATTACAACAGGGTTCCCACATAAGATCTTTAAAAAAGGTACTTATCTTTCTGATTAACTTATCTCTTTATTTTCATCATAATAAGACTGAAATTCAGAGTTATAATCCAAAACCCAGCTACTTATTGTCAGAATCAGTTCTGAAGATTAAGAGTGGGCAGATAGGCTGGGAATCACGTATGTAAAAGGCTTCATTGAGGGCTTTGGATCTCTTAGGGCTAAACTAGAGATTGCTTGTGCTAAATATAAACTAGTGGTACCTTTTCTTTCCCTTAGTCCTTATGAGGGGCCCATGAAACAATTTTGCTTGAGAAGTAAACTCCTGTGATGCACTTAAGGGTCACTATGATCATTTTCAACTAAATAAACATCATCTTTATTTCAGTCAATGGTCAGCCAACTAAGGAAAATTCTTATTATTCTCTCAAAATAATATTTCCTTAAAATGTTATCATACATAGCTTATAGCTTGCACTGGCATTGTATACTTAATGCAGGAAATCTACACTATTCTTGAAAGCGGCATCTACCAGACCAAAACACAAAAAATGAGTATTTTGAGGTTGGCATGGCAGAGTTCATCTATCCAACCGGCTCTGCCCATAGTAAATTAATAATAATTATTTAGAGACTGTTGTTGGTAAAAATACAAAGTAATGGTATGAATTAGAAAACTGACAGCAAAGCAATCTAAACATAACCAATTATAGTAATAACTGCAGTCTGTATTTACCACAAACTGAGAATGAGGTATTTTATCTCAATTGCCTATTTACATGTCTGTCTCTTCCCCCAGACTATGGGCTACTTGAGGGTACAAGCCATCTCCTATTCTCTGACGTCACCTCGTTATCTACCACAGTGCTCAATAAATGTTTATCAAATATAAGAGTAAATAAATGAGGAAATAAGAAGCCCATATTAATTACAGTATAAACAGGAGGTAGATAACAAAATGTCTAAAAGGTTTTTATTAATTTTAAATAAAAAAAACAATATTTGATGCTCTTAAATTCTACATATTATAAAAAATGTATGCAATTTAGCCAACAAGTTTTTTTCTGCATTGGACCAGTTATTTTATTTCTTCATAAAGAAACTCAGGGTTTTGATGAAGAGGGGGGTACTATATGAACAGCTTGATGAACTCATCCTTTATAAACTTTTATCTCATTACCCTTCTCTTTGGAAAATCTTATATACAATAAACAGATTATTTACTTCAAAAAAGTATTTTTAAAGTTTTCCACTAAAAAAGTGTGCTTTTAGGAATTATGTGTCACAAACTTCAAAGGTTGTGAAGGAAACACAATCAACAAATATTATGTGAGATATGACTGTGTAAAACAGAAATGGAAGTCCTCTGAAACACTCATCTATATGGATCAACCTATTTCTCCTTAAGAGTGAGGAAGGGAGAGCGAGGGGGAGAGAGGAAGGGAGAGGGAGAATGAACACTGGAAAACAATACATTTCTTAATTTTTTTATACCAAATTAGTCGGAGAAAACTGTTTGTACATATGTATAGTTAACATTTATCTCTCCTCTTCCTGTTTGTCCTACCCCAGTGCCCCACCCCCACATTGCTTGCACATTCTGATCATGCTGTAAGAGTAATAAAATATAATTCGTATCTGACATACTTTGCATTCTGTAATAATTCTCCAATCGTACAAATATACAACTCATCCTCCTTTTCTTCATAAAGATGGCTTGAGAAGGGCAAGAGGACCATGGGGGAATTAGTCAAACATCTCAGCTGAGTCTCTTTTAAAGATACAGCTACAATAATGATTCAGGTATTTTAGATTCTCTTATCTTTCAGTCTTGAAAAAAACATTTCAAATGTGGCCGTCTAAATTCTTAGGTGCATTTCAGGGGAGTGCATCTCTATTTTAGTTTCAAAGCACTGTCATGGATAAGAAGTTGAGTTTGTCATTTTTTTTTAAAAACATCAAATTTAAACTTGAACTTAACAGTACCAGGCCCTGTCAGGAAACACTTTATTTTGCTTGATGACCATCTACATTCCAGCCACATGGCAGACAAAGTTAAGCACAGTAACTTTTCTTGGTTATATTACAAGTAATACAGTAAGTAAAACTGCTGGATAAATTGGGAAAAAAAAGAATGTTTTAAAATGTAATACTCAACTGTCATGAGAATTAGACAATGGTTTGGAGGACCAACAAACATAAGAATTCGAGATTTCAGTGAGGCAAATATGCCTCGATTTCTGGAGTATCTGCTAAACTGTGGCATGCAAGGAAAAGTTTATAGAGCCCCGGGGGGTTACAAGAGAAACTTGCATAGGGATGTAAACCTGCCCCTTCCCTTTTACTCCTGTCACCCACACAGGTCTCTCTGTAAAGAATAACCCTCAGTGGAGGCCGCAGTGATATGGTAGCAACTAAATTTGATGACAGGCTTCTCAACAGCAGTGAGATAGAGGAATGGTATGTCAAGAAACAAACAAACATAAAATTCTATTTTCAATCTGATTAATGTCTAAGAATGAAGGTGAAATAAAGACATTTACAAATAAGTATTAACTGAGTACTGAATACCAATAGTCATTCAATCAAGAAACTTAAAGATAGTAGATAACAAAGTAAAATAAACTTCTGAAAAATTTGTGAAAGTTAAGAAGAAATAGCCAGCTCTGCAAATGAACACATAGGTAAAGGTAAAAAAACATGGATTATAATGCAGTAATATAAAACACTTGTGGTGTTAAAAAAATACAAAACGAACATCCTCAGTAAATCTGCAAATAAATCTGGTATAGAGATGGCCATGGAGAGAACCAATACCAGTTCATGCATAAAGGACTAAAATCAAAGTCCCACCCTATTAATTACTTATAGGAACATGACTTGACTATTTCATGTCTTCAGTAGAATCCAGAAGACTCTTGTCCAGGAAAATAACATTACTGTTTCCTACAGGAACTTCCCCCAAAGAACCATTAACTCCTTCAATAGAAAGCAGCAACAGAACTAACGTTGCTGAACTCAGGCCTCACTACC
Organism: Ictidomys tridecemlineatus; assembly: GCF_052094955.1. Taxonomy (NCBI): domain Eukaryota; kingdom Metazoa; phylum Chordata; class Mammalia; order Rodentia; family Sciuridae; genus Ictidomys; species Ictidomys tridecemlineatus. Next base: position 118,784,764 of record NC_135485.1, on the reverse strand, counting down.
CTTGCCTTGTTGTTTGTGCCAATTCTAAGCTACAATATATGAATTCTTATCCAACCAAGTCCCTATAGTAAAAGATCTGTGTTAAAAAAAAAAAAACGTCAAATTAACAATATCTGGTTTTGTTTTTACTCTCTTATATGCCACCGCAGCTGCAAAGGTGTAGATCATAGGGATTCATACTGAATGAAGCCATTCTGGGTGATGATCACCATGACTGCCCCTGAGTAGTCCTGACAGGTTTTGGCTGCACAGTGTCCCTGAATACTATAATTAAACAAAACCATCAGAGTGTTATGCAAGGCTGTTATGATTTAGACATCCCCCCAAAAACTCACGTATGAGATAATGCCATGAATGTTTAGAGATGAAGTGATCAGGTTATGAGAGCATTAACCCGATCAGTGAATTAATCCACTCATATGGATTGGTAGGAAGGTGAAAGGTAGCTGTAGACATAGGTCTCTGGGAGTGTGCTGAACTTGAGGTTTTAGTATTTTGCCCTTGGTGAGTGGAGCTCTCTGTGCTTCCTGGCTGCCATAAGCTGAGCAGCTTGCCTGGGCCATTCCCTTCTGCCATAATCTTCTCCATCACCTTAGACATAGAGATACGAAGTCAGCTGACCATGGACTGAATCTCTGAGACTGTGGGCCAAAGTAATTGTTCCTTCCTCTCAAGTGTTCCTTTCAGGTATTTTGGTCACTGCAACAAAAAACCTCAAGAAAAGAGGGGCAATATAACTGGACTATGACATGAAGAGTGCCAGGAATGTGCCTATAGTCTGTTATCATCTGAAGATAAACCAAGTACCTTCTGGCTTGAGTAAAATAACTTTTGTCCTGCCCACTTGACACACCACCTCCTTCTGACCTAAACTGCAGAGGTCTACTGGTCTTGTTGCCACCTAGGGCCATGCTTCTGTCATCCCCAATAAATCATGTTCTGTGCAATTCTGGATCTGTCTACCTCTCTCTTATCTCAGGGGACACTGAGGCCAGTTCTCATAGGGTGGACAGAGTTGTCCCAGGAAAGTAATTTCATATTGTGGGAAGAGGGTAAAAGAAAAAAATCACTGATCAAATCTAGATATTATTTTGTTAAACATGTAGTTCTATGGTGGTAATAAAAAAACAGAAATTGAAGTGCAATTTCTAAATTTATAGAAAAGAAAAAAATAGAATGAGAAAATAAATTAAATATAAGACAGAAAACTGAAGAAACAGAAAAACTAGTATAAGCAGACTTTCAAAATCATTAGTGGAACAGAATACCCATTAAAAAGAATCAATGTGCTTGATTAAATTCTATAACGAAAATACCAAGATATTTTTACTGGATCTTTCTTTTTGATTCTACTCATGTACCTTTCAGAAAAGACAACCAACACACAGGAAGACACACATTCTAACATGCATATACATACAAAAGCATGGAAAGACAGCCAGGCAAAAATGATAACCAGAGACCTGCTGTAGCTACATTGATATTAGGCATATTATACTTTGAAGTAAAAACAAAACATTGATAAAGAAGATAAACAAACAAGTTCATACATATCAACATGCATTGACTGACGTACTTTTAAAAGATTTAAGACACATATTAACACACCTGCAAGGTGAAACTGATATATCTACTTATCCTCTATTGGGAGAATTTAATACATCTCTCTTAGAAAGATAATATATCAAGAAGGAATATCAAGAAATAATATAAAGATATATCAAGAAGAAACAAAATAAGGTAAGATATGCAATGAGCAGCAAAATTGCCAAAAATTATGTAATGGACATATATTGAATTCTACCCCACAACTGAAGAAAATGCATCATTTTTAAACCTATTGGGAATAATATTATGTCCAAAGCAAATAAAGCAAATTTTAAGTTTCAAATCATACAAAGAGGCCAAAATCTTTATCAAAAACACAATTAATTTAGAAATCTGTAATTAAAAATGCATTTCTTAGAAAGTCGAGAGAGAGAGAGAGAGAGAGAGAGAGAGAGAGAGAGAGAATGTGTGTGTGTGTGTGTGTGTGTGTGCGTGTGTGTGTGTGTGTGAGTCTAAAATTTGTTTCTAACCAGGTATGGTGGGGCACAGCTGTGATCTCAAGTAATCTGGAAGCTGAGGCAGGAGGATCACAAATGCTGGGCTAGACTTCATAACTTAAGAAGACCCTATCTTAAAATTAAAATAAAAAAGGGTTGGGGATATAGCTCATTGATAGAACACCTGGGGGCTTAATCCTCAGCTCAGGACTGATAAAACATTGCTTCTATATTACCTATAATTTCAAAGAATACAACAAATATTATTAAAATCTTAGAAGAGGTAAGGAAGGCAATCAGGCAGGCAGGTAAGCAACTAAAACCTTCTTTATTAAAGAATTTTAGGAGGTAGAGCTTTATCTCCTTGAAGGCAGATGAGACTAAAGTTACATAACTCCAAATAACATTCTAGAAAGTGAAATATATTACATTACCAGGGGGAAACCCTGGAGATAATGCCATACCTCAGTAACCAGGTTAACATCAGCAATGATAAGTGAGATTGACAGCATGTGCCTTCTGGTATAACAACAAGGACAAATGACCTTTGGAATTCTCCCTCCAAATTCATAACTTCAGTGCAATCATGAGAAAAGATTTGCAAAGTTTAAATTGAGGGACATTCTACCAAAAAAAAAAAAAAATACATGACCAGCACTCTTCAAAACCATCAAGTAAAAAAACACAAGAGAGAAACATACAAAGTTCAGATTTGTACAGATTCAGTTTGTAAAGAGACACTAGAATTAAATGCAGTGTGCATATCCTGAAAGGGACTTGAAGTGGAAAAACTGCTAGCATCCAATTAAAATCTGTAATTTAGTTAATAGTATTGAACAAGTGTTAAATTCTTAGTTATGCAAATGTACCATTGTTACATGAGATGCTAAAATCAGAGGAACCTGGATTAATTGTATATGGAAACTTTCTGTACTCTTTTTTCAACATTCTGTAAATCCAAAGTTCTTCCAAATTTTAAACAGATTTTAAAAAGGCAAACTGTTGGGCTGGGGTTGTGGCTCAGCGGTACAGTGCTTGCCTAGCACGTGCAAGGCCCTGGGTTGGATCCTCAACACCACATATAAAAAATAAATAAAATAAAAAAAAAATCAAACTGTCTAAAATTGGCAAGAAGATAGTTGCCTAATAACACAATCAACCACTTAACAAGAATTTAAAAAGAAAGAGTAAAAGAATATAATGGGGGAAAGAAATCCTTTTTCACTTGTCACAAGCCAAATGATTTTTTGCATAGATCTAAAATAATTCCCAGAACAATTGTTAAAATAAATAAAAGAGCTTAATGAGTCTGCCAGATAAAAAGATCAACACAAAAATTGACTGCGTTTTCATACACCAGCAGTATATAATTAACAGTTTTCAAAAAAAGATGCTTAGCGACAATGTATTAATAATCTAGAATTAAATCTAAATAATGGATATACAACATCTTCATAAATAAAAATTTTAAACCATATGGATATAAAAGAAGACCCCAATAAATGGAGAAACGTAAAATTCTCAAGGATAAGCAGAACCATTATTACAAAGATGTCAATTTTCTTCAAAATGATCCACACATTCAAATCTACTGGAGTAATCATTGCAACAGTTTTCAAGGGATTTTACAACCTATTTCTAAAGAATATATTGGAAGTCAAAATAGTCAAAATGTTCCCAAAGGGGGAAAAAATGAAGTTAGTCTTCCCCTAACACAAGCATTTATAAAGTTAAAAAAAAGTAAGTAAGGCAGTGTCATTCAATTAAGATTTTCACACAAACAACCAAAGGAACAGAACAGAGTGCAGAACAGATCAGACCACATACAGAAATTTGCACATCCTTGGGAAAGGAGCAGTATTCAATAAATGATGATGGGATACTACTGGACCATTTTAAAAAAAAAAAGTCATAGACCACAGACAACAACCAATTGAGTGGATCAAGGACTTAAATACAAAAAGCAAAATTTAGGAAGTCAAACAGACAAATGAAAACTAGACAAGAGATGTGACAAGGCATTTCAGAGAAAAGGGACCAAGAATGATCAGTGATAAATGAAAATTTCTCAACCCCTTTAGTAACCAAGAAAACGAATTCAACATAATGATAACAATTTCATATTATCAGAACTTAAAAAAAGACATCTCAAAAGTTGTTAAGAATATTATACAACAGAAATTTTTGAGTCTTAGTAGATGGGTAAACTGGTCACTTTAAAAATAATTAAACTCTACCTAAAGTTGAAAATGTAAGTATCTTTTTTTAAAAAATAAAAAATTGTAGTTGTAAATGGACAGAACGCCTTTATTTTATTTGTTTATTTTTATGTGGTGCTGAGGATCGAACCCAGTGCCTCACGCATGCTAGGAAAGCACTCTGCCACTGAGCTACAGCCCCAGCCCAAAAACATAAGTATCTTAAGACTGCTGTCTCATCATTTTTAAATGCAGACAAATTTTCTTGCATTTGTACACAGGAGAGCTGGAAACAAGCTAACTGTTGTTCAAAGTAGAAGAGATAACTAGTTATCCAATGGAACATTAGACATCAAGGAAAAAAAGTAATCTAAGCTATGAGCATCAACGTGAACTAATATTAAAAATATAATACCATTAGGTTTTCCTTGTTTTGAAATATGTATCAAGTTACAAAAAATCATATAATATTAATCCACTGATACATATTTTAAAACAGGCTAACAATAAACTATGTATCATAGGACAGTACTAGGAAAATACATACATGTTGAAAATTATTGAGAAAATCAAGAAAAAAGTAAAGAATTTAGGACAATGATTATATTCACAGAAAGAAGATGATCAGGGAGAAACATGAAAAGGGGACCTCAAAACCACTGAAAGTATCACTTTTCTAAAGTTGTCACATTCTGGTTAAAGTTGTATCACACATTACTTGTGACATGCAGGACTGATAGTTTAGTTTTCATTATTTAGTAATGTATATTATACACACATAAATATGTACATATGTACACAATATAGTATGCTTCCTTTTCTGTACAACTACCATTTAGGTGACAAGTTGTCACATGGACCCTCCTGGTATTGACTTGTGGGAAATGGAAATCAGGTAAAAAGCAAAAGAAAGTGCTACTCTTCAAGCTGCCACTATTGTAATAAAGTCTTTTGTTTCTGACCAAGGAGTCTCCTGTCTTCTTTTAATATCCACAAAACTTTGGTGGACAAAACTACTACTTTGCAAGTAGGGCAAACTCATAGATCCTACACAATTTTTAACAAGACTATGAGATCTTGTTTATGAGAAGTAAATGAGAGGTGTGCATGGTAGAAAATCCCCTTCAGAGGTGTAAGAAAAAATTAGTTTTAGCATTTGCTTAGTTACAATATATAAATGAGATCTAGTACAGCTAGCCCACGTCCCTGGTCTCTGTTTCCTCATCTACGGAATGAAAGAATGTTAACACAATTTTCTGAAGACAGTTAGCAAAGCTCCTAATTCTGGAGATTTAAAATCACTGATGTAAGGGAAAAATATATAATATGAAATGTACAGTCACTGAACAAAGAAATATGAAAAATAGTACGTAAAGGCTAAAGATAAAAATTGTGATGACAGCAAGTACAAAGTTTATTTCATGCATACTGAAATATTTATCTATAGTATATGATAAAATAAAAATTCTCTTTTAAGTTGTGAATCAAAGAGAAAATAAAGGACCCTGTGACAAAGTTCAAGTAAAATATTTTCATGATACACGAATGCCACTGAAGTGAAAAATCTTCTATAAGACCACCCAACCTTGACAAGTGTATTCATATGGGATTTAAAGAGTAATATTTGTATGACATACAGTAGGTGGTCTTTTGCGTGGGTGAAAAATTCCAGCTGACTTTGGTTCACGGATGCTGCTGTAAGAATTATGATGAATTCCCACCTATGGAATAAAGCTAGCTTAAACTTCAAATTCTGCTGTCAGAACTATACTCTCTTTCTTTGTGATGAAACATTCAAAGTTCTTAATCACCTCTGTATGTATACCATGTATCTATCAATTCAGATATATATAGAAATAGATATAGCTATGGATCAGTATGCACATCTAGATAATATATACCCACAGATACAGCTTTTCCTTTAAATTGCTTATATTTATCTTATTGATTTGGTTGTCTGGGAGCTCAAATGCAAAATTATTAGCACTAATGTTAATTTATGTTTTCTAGCACAACTGCATCATGAATTTCTGTTCTCTATTCCTTTTCTTTTTTTATATACTTTTTTTTACCAAAAATTAACACAAGTCACTTTAGAAATAGAAATAATAACTGTTTATGTATATTTATGTGTCTTCTCATTTTAAATGAAGACTAAATGAAATACAGCATAAATAAGGTGGTAACTTTCTTAGCTCATTAGAAAATCAAAACAAAGGTGCCATTTCAAAGTACAACAAGGAAAAAATTTGAAAGACAACAGTTGTTAAGTTCTGTCAGAATTCCAGGTGAAGTATGCTAACTTACTTGCAAATGTCATCTTCTGGGTCTTCCAGCCCAAATCTTTCATCAAATGTAAGTTGTATCCACACATTTTCCTCTGCTACCAATCTCCATACCAAGACCATATTTCTTGGGTAAGTATGAGGAAACCTTGGGCTGTGAATACTCCCATTTGTAGACACAGTAATAATTCTCTCATGCTGGGGATTTTGTACTCCTAAAGAAAAAACATAAGAGATGGACATATTTTTTAGAAGAGACATTTCAAAAATTATAGGTTTCAAAATAAGTGTTTTTCACTATTCACATTTTACCCCAAACAAGTGTTCAGTACACTTGTGAAAAATATAAACCAACCACTACTCTTTTCAAACCACATCCAAAAAAGTTATTTCAACATTATTAAATAAAATCCTATGTATATTACTATTTAAATAATATAGCAAATTCATCTTTTTAAAGCTAATTACCAAAGTGTCAATCATCAGCTCTGCAGAATCCTAAAATCACAATAAAGTTAAGATTCAAATATCCAAGAAATTATCAAACATAAACCATATTACAATAAAAATAAGCTTCATATACTATTGCTTTTAAAAATACAAATAATGAGGCTGGGGCTGGGGCTTGCAGTAGAGCACTTACCAGGCATGTGTGAGGCACTGAGTTCAGTTCTCAGCACCACATATAAATAAATAATGATCTATCAACAATTAAAAAAATTAAAAATGCAAATAATGATTAATGTACCCTAATTGTAAACAGCAGAGCCCAGGGAATAAGTAATTTAGAGTTTGTATGAATATCATATATGAGAAAATATGAGATAGTTGAAGAAAAAGAAATGTGAGGATAAAAGAGGCAGAAATTGAATAATAAACTAAGAAGTTATTTGCTCTTCTTATTGATCTATTAAATGTCAATCAGCACACCACACCACATGCCATTTAAAGCTTTTTACCTGCTTCTTACTCTTAATGCTTTCCAAACAGAGCTGACAAAATAATCTTAAAAACTTATGCTTACTTAGGGGCCCATAATTTTGGAAGAAGGGTCATCCAACACAACCTCAAAATTTCACATGAACTGAAATTACTAAAGGAACTTAAAATGTAAAAATGAGATCAAAGTTATGGTCTTAATGTGTTGTTATGACGAAAATAGTAAGCATTCATCAAAGATGTTAAAATATAAGAAATTTTGCAGAACACCTTAGGGCCTAAATATACTCACTTGAATTCTGAATTTTTTTCAGAGGATAGCACGAAACAGATTCCAAGTTCATTAGGTACGGATTACTTTACATCTTGAATTATTTTACATCTACTAAAATATTTTGCTAATAACATCTTTCTTTTGATTTGAATGTTGGGAGAAAAATTGAGGGGAAGGGCAAATTAGCATTTCTAAAATAAATCTGGTTTTATACCCACCAATTTGACAGTTAAGTGAAAATTCATAATTGCTCTTTGTCAAATGAGCAGTCATTCTCTCACTCAAAAAAAAAAAACCCTGAGAAGTAAGACACTATGGTGTTCAAGCCATGAAAGTCCATTTAAATATATTAAATACTACTACTACTACTACTACTACTACTATAATAATAATAATAATAATAATAATAACAGAACTTTTAAACTATCCTTCATTCAATTTGCAGTGTAATTTTATAAATTTTTAAAGCCCTAAATGGCAACCCAAATACTTCAAGGGCGGGCGGGGGGGGGGGGTAATTCATTTCCTCTGATTATATTCCTTCAAACTGCAAAGCACATAATGAAATATTCATGCCAAGATATCTAACACTCAATATTTTTGGTCAACATTTATACACTCATAACTTCATGAGAACAGATTCAACCATAGTAATTCTGCATTCATTTTGATGACTGAGAGAATTGCTCCCCAATACTGAACATTGGTTTGTAGTTATAGAAAGATAAGAGTATGATTAGTCATTTACCCCTCTCTCAACATCCGATGCCACAGACATTTATATTTACTTAACAGAAATAGGATAAACCTCATTTAATTCATTTCCTCTTGTCCTTTCCCTTCAAACTTCAATACAGATTTAGTAAGTCCTATTAAATCATCAATTTTACATTTTACATTTTTCTTCTTTGCATTTCTATTAAGAGTTTCCTCCCCCTTCCTCTTCTCTATGAGTTTCATTTGCCATAACTTAATTCCCTTTTAACTAACAGATTTCCCAGTCCCCTCTTTCCCTACTCAATATCTTAAACTTCCTGAATGCACACCAGAGATCTCACTGCCTAAGGTGGTAGGCGGAACTCTAAGATGACCCCCAACATTCCTCATCTCTCAATAAACCTCTGGCTGGAGTGCGCAACCATGGGCTATTCCTCCCAGGAACAGGTTAGTTGAGTCTGAGTTAATCAAAAGGCAGACAATTTAAGTGGGCCTACACTCATCAAGTGAGGCAATAAAAGAAGCTGGGTCCTTCTTCAACTCAGAGAATTCAGAGTGTGAGGGAGAGTCAAAAGGAGAGAGATTCTTTGTTGCTGACTTTGAAAATGGAGGAGGCTATCTGGCAAGGGATGTGAGAAGCCTCTGGAAGCTAAGAGTAGACTATGACAAGGAAGGGGGACTTGAGTCCTAAAACACCTGCCACCTGGAAGAACCTAGACACAGGGTCATTTCCAAGGCCTCTAGAAACAAAGCTTTTTGATTTTAGCCTTCTGAAACTCTGATCAAAAGCCCAATAACAGGAGGCCTTCACTTCTGACATGTGAACAGGAGCATTAACAAAGGGAATTTTAAGCTGCCAAAGTTGTGATAATTTCTTATATAATATTAGAAAACAAATACCATTCTATTGTTGTGGAAAGCTGGTTAGGTTGAAGGTATGTCTTTGTGTTCTAATCTCCAACACTAATTATAGTAATTATACCTACTTTTCTTTTGATATTCATGTTAGACAAAATGTTAACATTATTTCACATTAATAAATGTATCTTAGAAATTTATTGAATTTAAGAGACACTTCAAGAAAAGGGTCATGAATTTCTTAGAATATTATTAAGGTTAATAATTAAAATTGTTTTGAGCAGTGTAAGGATAAAAACAATTTTAAAAGATGTATTTGTGACTTTAAAATTACATAATCTAATGTTGCTTTTCTTCTCAGTGCCTAAATTTTCATGATCAATAAGCAGTTTATTCGGTATCATGTTCCCCCACACTGGATGCTAATATTTGATATTGCTGTTGACTATAAGAATTTATATGAAATTATTATTACTTCTTTTGTGCCCATAATTTAGCACCAGTATATCTCTTAACACAGATGGCACTATCAAGTGAGATGGATTCTCCACATACTGACAAACTATAACATTATTAAGGAAATGATGATTGTTAACTATTCAAATTAAATTCTTGAACTTTGGTCACAAATATTTCCTTTAAAAACAAGCTGTTGTGGGCTGTGGTGTCATATACCTGTAATCTCAGCCTCTCAGGAGGCTGAGGCAGGAGGATCAATAATTCAAAGCAAGCCTCAGCAATCTAGTGAGGCACTCAGCAACTTAGTGAGACCCTACCTCAAAATAAAAAATAAAAAGGGCTTGGGGGCTGGGGATGTGGCTCAAGCGGTAGTGTGCTCGCCTGGCATGTGCAGGGTGCTGGGTTCGATCCTCAGCACTACATAAAAATAAAATAAAGATGTTGTGTCCACCGAAAACTAAAAAATAAATACTAAAAAATTCTCTAAAAAAAAAAAAAAGAAAAAAGGCTGGGGATGTGCTCAGTGGTAAAACACCCCTGGGTTCAACATCTCTGGTTATAAAAAAAAAAAAAAAAAAGCAAAAACTATCATTCTCTAAAGTTTCTTCCAATAATTAAATATTTCAGAAGTATTTACAGGAATAGCTAATATTTAGGTGACTAATTTTTTTAATAAATTAGTTTTTCAGGACAGATTTATTAAAATTGAGTGTCTGCTAAGTCTCTAAACAAATGACTCTGCTTCACAAACAACTGTGTTTACTCTTTCATTTAAAATCTAGAAAACTACCTGGCTATTAAAAGATCTGAATTCTATTTTTATATCTTCAATCAAAAAAGCTCATGGCTAACACGCATATACTTAAACTTAGGTTAACATATTTTTCCTTATAATTCATAACTGTGTTACAGTATAATTAAACATCATTTAAAGACTTGACAATCTAGCCTGTATCTGTGGTTAAAAAAAAATGTAATTTCTTTTTTAATTAAATTGCTGCACCCAAAATATTCACCTAAACATGCCGTCAGGTTTGCTACCCAACATGTGATCTGCACATGACTATCAAAGTTTTATGTGAATCTCAAGCAAGGAGGACCTATAATCAAAATGAAAAAAAAAAGAAAGAAAAAAGCAACAAACATTAAGTTCTATGAAATAAGAACTCTGAACTTAAGAGTTCTGTTGTTTTAAACATCATCTTTTCAAACATAAGTTTATTATATTTTAGGGATGAGACAAGTATGCAGTATTTTTGTGACTACTCAAGGTACCAATTAAATAAAACACATTTGTAGTCAAATGACTAAAATATTGACAATGTGATCCTTGCAATGTATACTGAAACAAGAATAAATCTTATATAGCTTAGATTTAAAAAGAAAAATATATGTAAACATTAAATTCTGAAAATTATAATTATGCACAAAGTCATTTTATGTGGTTCAACTCTTAAGGTAGGAGTACTGAAAAATAAAATGAAGAAAAATATATTAAAAAGGAAAACAAAAGTGATTAATAATGTAAACAGTGTAAAATAGTTGACTATATGTATATATATATACACATACATATACAATTTAATTATATAGATATATTATGCTCTGTATGTATTAAATCACAGCAATTAAAATCACAGCAACTCTAAAATATTTGCCTTGCATGACACATGGTTTACACATTTAAAAATTTATTTATTAAGGATGAAAGAGAGTGATAGTAAGAGAATTATAAAAATAAATAAAAGTTGTAATATTTCAAAATGATAGACTATTAAGAAAGATAGCACTAAAAAAGAAGTTTAAGGATAACATATAACTCATAAAGATAAAGGATACATGTCTTTCTGTATTCTAATATTTTAATTTGATTTTAGCATAAAAGTTCAGAAATGAGAATCTGGGGGAAAAACAAAACAAGTCTCCAATCTTGGTTAGGTTTTACCAGCTTTAAGAATTCTGCTTCTGTTTCACAAGATCAAGACTGTAACAACCTGTCACCCAAAAACTGATAGACTTCACAGATGTTCTGTGGGTTTAGATGTTTTCATTTCCAGATATACACTGTTTTCTTTTTTCCCCCTTTCCCACCTCTTTCTTTTTCTTGTGCTAGTGATTGAACCCCACTGAGCTACATCTCCTTTTTAATTTTTATTTTTGAGATGGGTCCTTGCTTAGTTGCTTAGGGTCTCACTAAGTGCTGAGGTTGGCCTTGAGCTTTTGATCCTCCTGCCTCAGCTTCCTGAGAGTCAGTGTGGAAAATGTGTTCTTGGAAACTTATGTCTCTGGGAAGCACTTTCCCCAGCAAAGCCAAGGTTTCTGACATGTTCTTCTTCTTCTCCTCTTTAATTTTTTTTTTTTTTTTGACTGTGGTAGGAATTTAACCGAAGGACCTCTCTACCAGGCCACTGTTTTCGTATTATGTAAAAAGCATTTCATTAATAGTCACTGTATCTTATTTTTCATTTTAGAAATTGGTTAAAATCCTAAGGTTCTCTCTCTCTCTCTCTCTCTACACACACACACACACACACACACACACACACACACACACCAAAGCTAGTTCCTTTTTGTCCAGAAAATCCAGAGGAATTTCATTCTAACTGTATTTTCTACAAGATATAATTGAATTTTAAACACTGACAAATATCTCCCACATCAATTCAATCTCTATAGAAGTAACCTATTGGCATGCTTAATGTTTTTAATTCCAATCATTAATACAAAAGTATGATAATATAATGAACAGAAAACCCAGACTCTAGTTTTTTGTTTGTTTTGTTTTATTGTTTTTTTATCATGGGTTCGATCTACCATTTCCCATATCTTTAACACAAATAAAACAAAAACAATCAACAAATCTAGTTTTGTTTACCTCAAACTATTTACAAATTCCAAGAACAAAATGTCCACTAAAAGAAAATGAAAGAAGGGACTTCCATATTAAGTAAACCCCAAAAACTAACAATCATTTGGGATATGTCCAATTGAAGTTCTTGAACTTATTTTAGATAATAGTCATTTCTGCTCCTCAAGGGAATGAAAAACCTAACACTACATACTGAGAACCTACTGTATATCAGCACCTCCTCAGGAGCTTAGGACATCAGAAAATAAACAAAGCCCTGTCCTTTTAATGTGATCCCCCCCCCCTTTTTTTTTTGTGGTGCTGGGGATTGAACCCAGGGCCTTGTACATGCAAGACAAGCACTCTACCAACTGAGCTATATCCCCAGCCCTAATACGGTCACTTTTAAGTCTTCAATATAGTACCATTCCTAGACCATGTATACCAGTGATTTAATATTCATAAACAAAACCCAGTTCAGATGTAAGCTTCTTAAAAATACAATCACTGATTTCAATTTACATTCCTTTAATGTAATGCATATTTTAATTATAATGTATATGCTGGCTATATTCTTTTCCACTACACTATGATTTCAAGGTGGCAAATTATTTTTGTTGACATCCATATCTAGTTTCCAATTCTGATCCTGGCACCCAGCACTATCTAACACTCTTTGATAGTGTAAGAAAACTTGATACCCTGGGACAAGGCAGAAAACAATTTTAGATTTATATTAACATTTTAACCACTACTCCTAAGTTTCCAGAGACTGTACAGAATAAAAATAAGAAGATTTAACAATGAATACCCCCTAACTAAAGTCCTTTAATTAACATTTTATATCCTACTGCAGGTTCATTTGTTTTAATCTACACATATATCACAGCTGAAGGTGACAAGTCAGAGTACTCATTACTGAGACTTTCCATTTTCTTATTAAGCCCACTTATTTGTAAAATTAGAACATGCTCTATAATTTGCCACACTCTGAGAATATTACAATTGCAGTAATTATTTTACCAAAACTCTGAAATATGAATTGAAGAATGACAAAATCTGTTATTTTAAGCAAATCACTGATTTATTTTTGTATCAACTGGAATTAATCAGTGATTTGTCTAAAAATTCAAAGGATATGATAATTATACAAAATAAAATAATTACAAAGCAGTATATAAATAAAGGAGAAACACTGACTATCAAATTCTGTTTAATAGAATGAGAATAAAAATCTACTACAGATATCCACTTTCCTGATGCTAGAGAACAGGAGAATGTTATGTAAGACATAATGCAAAACTGGCCATATGTATAAAGGTTCCAGTCTCAAAAAGATCAAAGTAATTATGCAAGTAGCACTGACTTTTAGGCAATGATTTCAAATTTCTTTCTATGGGCTGACTACAGAAGGAAGAAAAGAAACAATTTGCAGAAGTTTTACTGTTTCATGATGATAACTAGGTAAAAAAAAAAAAAAGATGTGTCATTCTTTTGAATATAATGAGGAGTACAAGAACTAAACCATTAGCCTCTTAGTCTATGGAAATAGTTGTAAATGAAGGCCTGTGTTCAGAAGTACACGAGGAAAGTTAAAATAATGAGCATTTTCCCAGGGTCCCCCATCAATATTATCACAACCCTGGATAAAGGTGAGACTGATCCTACCTAGAAGCATTCTGGGAAATCAATACAAGTCCATTTTCTTTGTTGCCTGGATCACTCTAATGCACAGATCAGAGTGAACTCAAAGGCCATTTTTTAACACTGGGAGACTAGACAATTTGGGGTGTAAAAGTGAGACTCAAAACTATGGTAGTCATTTAGGCTGATAAAAGTCTGATAAAAAGGTCAATGCACAGAAACGAGCAGATATATCACTGTACAGAAAAGTTGAGCTAAATCATACAATAAACTCATCTCCTCTCTGGGCTTCTCAGTTACTTTAATAAATAAATCACTTTTACTATTTAAGCCAGTTACAGTTACAATTTGTTATAACTGCAATCAAAATCATTCTATAGTAGAAGTGTTTGGGTTTGCCTGGAATAACATTGGTTTAAATCTGTTTCCCTGGTGTGATTATTGTTAGTATCCGCTTTCACATTCAACAACGTCTGACTTTACATCATAAAAAGACCCATCAAATAAGAGCTATAAAATCTTCTTGTATTGAGACATATGATTTAGAAATGGTCAGGATTTGACAGTCTGGTATTTTAAGCTTCTGAGTAATCGTAAAAATAACCCATTTTGGTTTTGTACAATGGAGTGACTTTAACATGAATGCTCAAATATGGAAGAAAAACTGACAATAATCTTCATATCTATTATGGCACAGGATAAATAGTCAAGTGCATAAACACAGAATCTCTTTAAGGCCTTTACACACACCAATTAGTAATGAATATAATTGCATACACATATAATCACACACCCTAATACTGTGAAACATGTTTAGGCAATGCTGTTTTCTTTCTTTGTTAAGTTGCACATTAATTTAGACACCAGGAAGAGGCCAAACCAGAATGTAGAAGAGAGATACATTAGGAGTAGTTCAATTACATAAGAAACATTCACCTTAAAAATTAGTGAATCAACTCTCCTATTGAATTATATTATTATTCAATGTAGAGAGTAACAATATTAGGAGTTCTGAAATGTCTTAAGCAACAAGTACATTTATATACCAAGTAATATTATTATGGCAAAAAATGGCTAACATGATTAAGCACAAATTCCTATTATATATACCTTTTAAGAAACAAATTTAAGAGAAAATATTTTCAATAAAGAACATCTGTTCTTGAGTCTCAGGATCTACCAACTTTCTAACTGCATGGGACATATAATATACAACATTCAGACTGGAATTTACCAGCAATCTCCAAAATGGCCTGATGTTACCTCCTATTTCTTTGTGAGTTCACAATGACTAGGTAAAGTATTGACATTCTGATGGGATAATTTTTAGAATTTACCAATGAAAATTACAAGAAAATGACAGTCACTACAAACTTGTCTTTCACAGATTTGTAAATCCATTATTGTATGTTTTTAATGAGAATTTAAAATGTTTAAAATTTTTTAGACTAAGTTGTGCATTAGGCTAAGCTGTACATTAGGCAAATGAATGAATCCTAAGGAAAATAGGTAGGAATATATTTATTACAGTGTTAATATATTCAGCCATATTGCTGAAAAATGAGACTACTGTTTCCTGTTTGTATTTAGCATTTCACCTTCAAAAGTGAATGCATATAATGTATCTGTAATGAGTCCATGACTCATGAATTCTACTCTAAGATTAAAAAAAAATTCAGTCATTTATATACGAAACATATCCTCATATCTTGTATTTCAGAGTTACTAAGTGTTGTCAATTAGTGATAAAGTGTTTACATTTCCATAAGACATATTTACTATTTACAACTTATGTTTGTAGCAAGATAAAAGATTACTTCATGTGGTTTTTCTTTTCAGGAATTCCACATAATGAAATCTGGAATAAATACACTGGGACAAGACCACCAGTCATTAGACAAAGTATAAATAAAATATGCTCATGAATGTCCTAACCATTCTGCTCTGGTAGAAACCACGGCCTTCCCAACCCATGCACTACCCTTTAACAATTTTTATTCATTTCAGTGATGTAAAAATATGAAAAATGTAAATGTGATGTATTTAAAAGAAACAATGAATGAAAATTAATAATAAAAAATATATTTTGGTGAGAAAATATGTCCTTCTCAAAACACAAATTTAAATAATGATGAGGATACCCTGTGCCAACCTATTCCATTCCAGCTTACCCTATTTTATCAACTAGAAGGGTTGGGGTTAAAGAGTGAATACACATAAAGAAGATTTTCAGTATCCTTAATTCTAGAGTGGCCTTGAATATATCCATTAGCTGGATTCTTCAGCAACAAGTTTTATCACAATAATTTTAAATTGAGCCAAACATAAAGGAAAAAGAGAACTGAAAAGAGGAGGTGAAATGGAGGAAGGAACAGATTGCAGGAGATACATGGTTTTACTCAATGTAGAGACTGAATTTGACTTAACCAAGTCCACCAGAAGTTCCATTTGTGAGGTGAGATTTTTCTCCAACACTCCATTATCACTAGTCCTTTCAACATTGTTCAAAAATATCTACTTCCTTGTCTTCTGATCTCAGGGGAGATTCTGAGGATATGTCTGTCAGATTGGGCATCATCAGACACCACAAGATTTGAGAATCCCTCTTTATGACATCTGCACTGTTTATATGAGTCTAATCCCTGTCTGAGCAAATGGAACAGCTGCATTCATGACCTCCCAGAAGTGAACAGACCTGTCTGAGCACAGCATTGCCTTGAAAATTCTTGCCTCTGAAAGCTAATTTTGAAGTTGAAAACTCTCCACCCATGTTTCCCTATGAATCCACCCATTCCTCTTCTGAAAGAAATGTAATATTTTCCATGAAAAAAAAAAAGTACAAAAAATATAAGCCAATGTGGGTTGGGGGAAAGGAGAAAGGAGAAAACTATTAGGAAATATGTACAAGTTATAATTAATGTAATTGCAGCAATTGTAATGTTATTAATTATCTTGACATGAGGTTGATATCCCTATTCTCAGGTTGAGGGCTTTTTAAAGAAAGATACGCATAACATAAGCCTTGAAGACAACTGTACTCATTATCTAAAACATGAATTACAGAGATCTATTACTGTACAACCACACAAACCACAGAAGTATTTTATTCCAGTTATCATACTGCAAAGTTTGATCACAACGTAATAATCTTGTTAAAAGTGAACCAATGCAATTTCAGAAGATTTCTAATGAGTAAGCAAAATACCAAACTCAAAAAAAAATACTGATATAAATATGTACTAAGGCTTACTCATTAATTACCAAGAAAGTTTTATTTGTCACTTATCTTTGAAAAAATTTTTTAACTTGTAGACGGACAGAATACCTTTATTTTATTTATTTATTTTTATGCAGGGCTGAGGATCAAACCCAGTGCCTCACACATACTTGGCAAGCACTCTACCAGTGAGCCACAACCCCAGACCATTATTTGGCACGTTCAGCCAAACAAAAATACTAATGAATGAACAATGGAAAAGTACCAGAGAAAAAACAGAATAATAAATTACAGCTCAATAAAGAAACGTATCTCTACTCTCTCAACAGTCATAATAATTTGCCAGGTAAAGTCATATTTAATATGTCAGAGAATTTCAGGAAATGAGAACATATGTATAGGCATTCCAGCAAGCACACTGCAGTCTGAAGACTATCAGGGATATTGTGAGAATAGCACTTAAGCCTTGGAATGACTAGACAGAAGCTGGGAAGAGCAAAGACGTAACAGCCAACATCAAAGAAGGTGTTCAGGTCTCCACTTGTTTGTATTAGAGCTACAGGTAAGAACATTATTCCACCTAAAGAGATTTTCTTGCTTGCTTTAAGATGGCTTGTATCAATTTTAGTTATAGTAGAGTGTAATGAGACACGTTTTTAAAAAATTTTAAAAAACATATGTTTTGCTTACCTTTTAAATGTTCTTTCTCCTCTTTTCTATGCCAGTCCAGATGCTTGGGTATAGTTCCTCCCTGCCAGTAGATGGAGATAGTAAAATTGAGTCTTTTGGTGACCTTAGATCCTAATCTAGGTGGTTCAGAATCTTCAATGTCAGATTGGGTGGTAAAAAAAAAATAATTTGAATGATGGAAAAAGACACATAAAGCTCGTAAAAATAGCTGAGTCTGTGAAATGAATATATTATTGGTCATTTGTACTATTCTTTACAGGAGAGGTTCTTGGCTGGCATAGAAAAAAATAAAAGAAAGAGCATTATTTGGTATATAATCCCTTGACTCTTCCTAGATCTTCCTACTCTTCCTAGATCTTGCTCATTCACTCAAGTAACATCCATTGAGTATCAAATCAAAACTACAAGTAGTGACCAGATACTTTCATGTACATTTTCTAATTCATGTTTTTAATAAGGCTGTGTAGCACTTGATATCCTCTATTTTTTTTTCCCCTGAAACTGTGTATTTTAAAGTTCCATATGGTGAACTGGCTCCTGTGTGCCAACTTTCTGGAGTCTTCCTGATGGTCAAGATTCTCAGATTTAGGCAAAATCAGCTTCCTCTTTTTATTGCTAAAGGGACCTTCAATTGGAAACTCATTTGCTAGTGATAAAAAGTGATTTTGTTTTATTTTGTTTAAAATTAATACAAGTCCTCCAACAGCTTTTCAGGAAGAAATTTAAAAAGTTAAAGTGCAGTCATTTTGAAGAGATTAAATGGATTTTCAGAAATACAATTGGATTCAGGAATAGAGCTGTATGAAAAATATGTTTTTTGTTTAAGGACTGCACCCTGCATACATTAAAATGCATGATTGCTGATAATGATTTAATAAAAGAATAAAATTATTATCATTTTCAAAAGCTAACGGAAGTACACCTAAATACCTCTTGAAGATGATAAGAAGCAAACTAAAAACAATCCACACTGAATTGAAAACTGAAAAAATTATGAAATAATTGCTTCCATTTTTCTCATTCAGTTCAGTAAAGCCATTGAATTTTCATAAAAACATGATTTGTGCTTCTTCTTTATTCCACAACTTAGTTTAAATCTCAACATTGCTTGTAGTCATGGTCTGTGACTTGGTTTCAACACAACACATTTTTGGAAAATATGGGCATTACAGAACTAACTGGGAATAATACTAATTTGTCCAAGAATTACGTTATTCATGTAAAAGTACTCTTATAACAGTACCCAAATCATCCTGCCCAGATGCATATACTAATATTTAATTTTCCCAGTTATTCTTATAATGAATTTTTTATTGTAAAACTCTTGATTATACAAAAAATTTCATTTCAATTATTACAACTTTAAAAACTAAAAGTACTGAGCAGATACTTCTCAGAAGAAGAGATATGAATTTTCAACAAATATGCAAATTAAAACTATACTGAGATTTCATCTCACCCCAATCAGAATGGCAATTATCAAGAATACAAATAACAATAAATATTGGTAAGGATGTGAAGAGAAAGCTACACTCATACATTGCTGGTGGGAATGCAAATTGGTGCAACTACTCTGGAAAACAGTATGAATATTCCTCAAAAAAACTAGGAATAGAACCACATTTGATTGTTACCCTACTTTTCAGCGTATACCCAAAGGATTTAAGATCAGCACACTACAAGTAAAACAACCACATCAATTTTATAGCAGCACAATTTACAATAGCTAAGCTGTGGAACCAACCTAGATACCCTTCAATAGATGAATGAATAAAGAAAATATGGTATATATACTAATACAATGGAGTTTTACTCACATAAAGAAGAATGACTTCATGACATTTGCCTGTAAATGGATGGATATGGAGACTATCATGCTAAGTGAAATAAGCCAGTCCCAAAAGCCGAAGGTCAAATATTTTCAGAAATATATGGAACCTAATCCACCACAATATAGAGGAAGAGGGGAAGAACAGATATGCAGTAGATTAGACAAAGGGGAATGAGGGAAAGGGAAGGGGAATGGGAAAAGGAAAGACAGTGGAATGAATCTGACATAATATTCCTGTGTACATACATAAATATACCATAGTGAATCCCACCATTGTGAATATCCTTAAGAATGGAATACTAATTAGAATAAGATATATTCTATATTTGAATATCAAAATGAATTCTGCTGCCATGTATAACGAAAAAGAATGAATAAAATTTTAAAATTTTAAAAATACATATCATTAAAAAAACTAAAAGTAGCACATATACTTTTTTCCCTATGAAAATAGACTGAGGCATCACAATAAGTAGGGTAACCATACAATTTCTTATCCAAATCAAAACATTTTTAACAATGAAAGAGAATATTACTAATTGTGTCAGAGCAAGAGAGATGATCAACTTCAAATCTCAGAATCTGCAACACATGATTATCCTAATGACAAAAGATAGCATTAACCTCCAATCCAAAGCTCTTGGGTCTCATTGCTATCTGTTCTCTTTGTACTTCATCACACTACTTAGGACATCTTTCAACTTAGAAATCTACTAGATTGATTCACAAGTATGTTTTCCTGTTTACATCCTGATCAACTTACCATTTTCCTTGTTTTCAGAAACATGGTAATATCCATTATATTTACAGTACTTTTTCAAAATAGTTTAAAACAACAAGGATCCTAACAACTCTTTCTCTTTAATTGTTTTTCATTATGTTGTTTGTGAGATCTGTCCAATATTACCAATCAAGAGGAGACATTTTTCCCAATTATTATCAATTTACTGGATTCTGGTTTTCTTCTCATGGCTGGATCAAGAGTTAACTCTACTTACAAGTTTCACGTTGTTCCAGAATTTAATACTCTCTAAAAAGTGGTTAATTTAGAGAAGGCAAGTAATCACTTAAAATATTTAAAATGTGTTATAATATGGAGAAATGAACTATACTAAATGACCAATATGATTCTGCAACCTGTACACTTGCTAAATATTTCTTGATTGGCTTAACTAAAAATTTTACCCACTGACAAAGTTATGAAAAAATTTTGATAGATATTATATGGGTTGATTAATGGAGTATTGTTGCCTTATGAGAGTTATTTTTATTGTTGTTGTTGTATTCATTTTTGTTTTTCTGCCTTAAAAAGAACAAATAAAGATCTTCCACATTGCATTTAAAAAGATACCAGCAACCTACTTTGATGACATAAAATCTGTCCAAAGGAAACAGAGTTATGTGAAATTCTTGTCTGGAATACTTCAACATGATTTAAAAAATCTCCAAAATACGACTTCCAACAACTGCAATATTCCATCTAATAAAAATCACATTCAGAAAGGAAATTTTTCTTTCCTTTCTGAAATCAGAAATCAAGTATTTGTTTTAAAAATAAAATATCCACTGTCTTAACCAGACTCAGGAACCACATATATATACTTCTAATAAATGATAAGCCTTGGATTTTCTCTTCGTGATTGTCTTCCTTCCAAATTTCCAAGATCAAAACTTGGAGAAGATAGCCTGATGCTTTTATTTTTCTATGTCAGATGTGAGTTATAAAAGGTAATGTTTAGAACTGGTTTTAAGTGCTGCGGTATGGTTGGATAATACAGTAGCACCATTATGGTAAAGAGCATGCCAGCAAGATGACCTAGACAGAGGAACATAATAATGTAGGAAGCTTTTGAGACAAAAACAAACCTTAACGTGATTTGCTAAATAATGTCTGTAATCCTCTGTTCCTATATAATTGCTCCAATTATAAAACTAGCCTTCAAAACTCCTCAAGTATGCTAAACTTCTGAACCAACTATTTAAAAACAAAAGCCATTTTCTGATCCTTTTAAAGGAATGGCTTGACAAACCCTTGAGAATCTGATGAAAGGTATGGATGCTCAAACCAGAAAATTATATACCTAAATATATACTCTCATAGTTTTCACGCAATAGAATACAATTTCAGACTATTCACCCAACCCCCGGAAGACATATATTAACCCTTTTATCTATGAAATTACAGTGAAAATGCTTTCTTCAAAAATAACATGGCAATTATAAAGCAAAACAAACAATGGGTTTTCTGCTCCAGGAACAGAAGAGCTATGTGGCATTTGAGGGATTTTGTTTTTTGATTTTGATTTTTTGTTGTTGTTGTTCAATTCTGAGAACTGATCCAAGGGCTTCAGGTATGCTAGGCAAATAAATGCTCTACTACTGAGCTACATGCCCAGCCCTAATTGATATTTGAAAATACACACACAACACACACACACACACACACACACACAAATTATTTTTTATAATTGTAGATAGACAGCATGTCTTTATTTTATTCATTTTTGTATGGAGTGCTAAGGATCAAACCCAGTACCTCACACATTCTAGGCAAGTGCTCTGCCACTAAGCCACATTCCCAACCCCTCACACAATTTTTATATAAAAACAATGACCATGAACACACTTCCAATGCAACTGTTTAAAAGTATTTAATATACTGTCAGGAAAACTATATCTCCAATGTGTAATTTGTAACAATCTAATAATTCTCTGCAGTCATTAATTAAAAAAAAAAAATCCAGGGCTGGGGATGAGGCTCAAGCGGTAATGCATTCACCTGGAACGCACAGGGTCCTGGGTTCGATCCTCAGAACCAGATAAAATAAAATAAAGATGTTGTGTCCACCGAAAACTGAAAAATAAGCATTAAAAAATTCTCTCTCTCTCTCTCTCTCTCTCTCTCTCTCTCTCTCTCTCTTAAAAAAATCCAGCTGAGGGTTTTCCTCAGTTTTGGAGCATGTGCTTACACAAGAACCCAGTTTAAATCTAAGAACTAAAACCCAGATCCCCACCTAAAAAGTTAACTTTTGAAGAGAAATGTTAAAGATTTGTTATCAAGAAATGTTTACATAAAAGCATATAGTAGATCATTCAACTGTACCCTTGTATTTCAATAAGGATTAATTTACTAACTTCCCTGAATTTCACAGCATGCTACCTGTTTGAGTACAACAGAAAAGGTAAGCAATACACACATTTTCAGGGACTGATTTGATAACTGGTTTCTATTAATGAACCAACCACCAGAAAGCAATTGGGAAATAAGAGTTACAGATTCTCTTAGTGGTTTTATTTGACTGGGTCATATGGCACCACTTGGGAAATCTTTCCTATTTTAGATACTCAACAGAACTGCACCCTCTTAATGCCTGGAGTTGGTTTTTCTCCAAAATTCTGTCCTCTTTTTATCATCTCAAAGTACTCCCTGGATTCAAATTCATATCTTTCACAAGCATATGCTCTTTTAAATCTACAGCAGTAGCTCAGAACTTTCTTCCAAGTCACAATCGCATTCCCAGGTGTCTCACTAAAATTCAGTATATGCTACTTCAAACTCATGACCTTTATGAGCTCTACCTCCTCCTCTGCTTTATTTTTTAATTTCCACATGTGGATTCATCATTTCACAAGCCAGTTAGCCTCAAAAATCTGATTCATTTCACTATCCTTTACGACAGTGTTGCCATTGTATCATGACTGAGAAAATTTTTAAGTTAAACATGGACAAACACATGGTTAATACGCAATACATATTTATTGTTGTTGCAGTTGTCTTCAATGTAGAATTATTCAACTTGCTCATATTGTAATTTTTTCTAATAAATCTTCAGTTTTCTATTCCTTTAACCCAATAGTTTTGTCATTTAAAAATTGCAACACCATATTTGCATTCTATTTGTACATATCTATGAGCTAAACAAAACTATGTTAAAATGAACAGATAATCTCATAGCTCTTTAAAGAATCAATTTAGGAAGTAAAAATATTTCACCAAATGAACTTGTTCATGTCTGTTCTTACTAAATTTGTGAGTGGAAAGCATTTACAGAAAGGCTGGTTCTGCTTTGTCTTTTATTCTTTAGACTGGGTGAAATTTTGTCATGAATACACTAAGGGTTAAAATTAACATAGTCTGATTGTGAGTCTTTTCAAATTAAAAAATATAGACCTTGGGGCTGGAGTTGGACTCAGCAGTAGAGCACTGGCCTAGGATGTGCAAGGTGATGAGTTTGATCCTCAGTACCACATAAAAATAAATAAATAAAATAAAGGTATTGTGAAAAAAAATATATAGACCTTGCATGATGCAAAAAGGCATTCTTTAACATTGGAACTCTTAATGTTTTAAAAATATTTCTGATTATGGTATGAATTATGCTTTATTTGACTCATTTTCCTATATGAACAGTAAATATTCTAAATATCACTTACTGTACATTCAGATTTTCCTCATTCTGTCTCATACCTCAATATGTCAAATATGTGAATAAATTTTTAGCCTCTATGTAATTTTTTCTTGCACAAAAATACACTGATTAATTATAATAAGACTCAATACATTGGCTACTAATGTCCCTTTTTCTTTCTGGCAGTGCTGGGGATTGAACCCAGAGACTCCTGAATACTAAACATGCACTCTACAGCTGCCTGGCCCTTGAGTTTTCTATATTATTGGACACAGTTTCTGATCAAGTTCCATGAATTCTGCAAGGATTTCATTGTAGTTATACTTTATAAAATCACTTAGAAAGATTTTACATAACTACAGTATTAAATTCTCTCACCAGTAAACATGACGTCACTTTGTCCCTTTGTTTACATTTTATGTCATCTTTTTCCTTCTAATACTACTTGAGTAACTACAAATGCAGTTACTGAAAATAAAGGGGCTCAGCATAAAACTATAACAATCGACAAGCAATGGCAATCCATTGAGCCCTGCCAACTGGGAAACACTAATGCCAGATTTGGGACAATATTCCAACCTCAGTTCCAAGGGTATGAATAAAACAGATGGATAGTGGAAAAAAGTAACCAGTGCTATATCCTTTGAAACTCTCAAACATTAAACTTTTCTAAATATTGGTTGCCTCACCCTGAATTTAAAAGCTATTATCCTAGTTTAATTCACATTTACAGCCTTAAGAATTCTCTAGCTACTATTTTCTTAAGTTTCAATTGTTTTCACAAAGATCTTAACATCTCTTCTTTGAAAGGGTATAAATTTTGCAGTGGTTATTAATAAGATCTTCTTATCATTATTACTATGGGAGTTTGCCCATTAAATTAAGCATTTCCTTAGTACTTAGAACTCTGAAATTACCTTGCAGAAGACAGAAAGGCTTTATTCTTCTCTCCTTTCCAGAAAGTAAATTCCTTGAACTCAGATCCTGTCTGTCTTGTTTACTGCTACATTCCCAGAAACTAGAGTACATTGCCCATAGGGGGTACAGAACATATACCTGTTGAATTAATACATTTCTATTTATCTAATGATATGGCTTAAATGTAACTACATAAATAGTCAGAGTTTGTCTTAACAGCTTTATGACTTTGTAATCCTCTTATCCAATAAGAGGTGAGATTGTAGCCAGGAGTCATTAATAAATTAGAAGACTCTGCTCACAGAAATGATTGACTTGCTTCCCTATTCATGTCTCTTCCACCCATTTCTTCTTTACTTCTTTCTATGTGTTTATTACCCTTTAATGTCTTTTTTAATTCTTATTTTACTTTAGTAAAATATTCTTCTTCTCGTCCAATGTATTACCAAAGGAATTTCATTAGAAATAAAGCTTAAAGTGTTTTGGCACAGACAATATTTCCTGGTGTTATAAAACTACAAGGCTGAGGTGAGCTTAAGGAAATATTTTTGTCTTAAGTCTTGAATGAAAAGATGAGCACATGACATTATATTATCTTCCACTTCTAAGAAGCTTTCCTTTCAGGTCTACCGTTTCTGTGAAACTAGGCTCTTCCCTATAATCGGCTTGAACCATGTATTATCCCTGCTGTATATCAAGGGCTTTTATCTTCCTCACCTATAAATAAAATTGATATTATAAAGTTGCTTCCACAAGGCTTATTAATCCAAATATTTTTAATGAAATATGGGATGATTGCTTCAAAAGAATACTCAATCCTAAACAGTTGATACCTAAACACCACAAAGATTAAGAATCCTTTTAATAAAAAGCCATTTCCTAAGGGCGACTAAATGACTCTCACCAGCACATGTCTATGCAGTTTTACAAAGTTTAACCCAATTTTAATACAATTTGTCTATCACGTCTTGCTATATTTATATAACCAAAAAAAAAAAAACCCACGCTTTGTAAAAGTGTTTAAGTTTCATTAAAGAAACTCTACAAAGAAAAAAGTTAAAGTCGAAAAAAATAATGGAAAACATTAAATGCTGAGTGGTCTGAAATACTCCATGTAGAAGGTAAATCCTATGGGCAAAGAGGATATTCACATGCAGGAACGTTTTGTGAGTGCAGAGTCTGGTGCAAAAACAAGGTGGGAAAGGCCACAAGCCCGGTATTCCTTCCTATCAACTGCTCAGTTTGTAGCAGCAGCTGCAACTTCTCTTAAGTAGATGCCAACAGAAGGCTTTTAATCGGCTTATGATGGAAAGTGCATTAAGAAGCTCCCTGAAAACATTAGCATTAAAATATTTTCCTGGAAAAGACTGCTGATCAAGAAAACAAACAAGCAATCACAAGGACCTAGTAAGTCTAACCAAACAGTATATTATTCTGAGTTTTGATTCACAGATTTGATTGAAGATAAGCAATGGTGCAGTTCTAATCAAAAAGCTATAATAAATGTAGAAATTCTCCGTGGGTGAATGGGTCATGTGTAAAAGACCCCATCCATTACCACTCTCAGGTATTTAAAGGCCTTCCATCATTTTTGCTCAATATGTACGTGTTTATGTGTTTATGTATGAACTAAATATAAAATGTGCTTAAAATACATTTAACTCAAATTAGTTAAGATACACTTATAAAAACAAATTTTTAAGGAGAACATAGTTTAAAATATACTGTTTAAATACTTCAGGGCTGAGCTTATATAAAACTGTGTTTAAAATAATATTCCAGATTAGAGTCTGTAAATGCTTTATAAGTTATGGGGCAGAGTGTTATATTTAAACATTCTTGTAAACATGCATTAGAATACCAGCCATGTTTTATGATGGAAAGGTAAAAGTGTAAACGGAGACTTTATTGATGTAATGCTTATAATTCTGCACTAGTGCCTATTATAGAACTCTAAAGGCTACTTCTCAAATGGTTTGTCTTTTTTATGATTATTACTTTGTTTTAGTTGTAGATGGACACAATAACTTTAATTAATTTATTTATTTTTATGTGGTGCTGAGGATCGAACTCAGTGCCTCACACGAGCTTGGTGAGCACTCCACTGCTGAGCCACAACTCCAGCCCTCAAAATGGTTTTTCTAATAAATTCCTAAAAATTCAGTGGCCAATTTTAAAGAAACAATGTTAACAAATTAGCACAAATAAGTTAACCAAAAAAAAAAAAGGAAAGAAAAAAGAAATCTAAAAGAAAAAAGTGAACCTCTTCATAAATGACCAGATGCAATATAAGATTATTAAAATTCTAATTTACCATATGAGTTGAATACTTTCATTTATTTTTATGTGATGCTCAGGATTGAACCCAGTGACTCACTCATGCTAGACAAGCACTCTACCACTGAGCTACAACTCCAGCCCCCAATATGGGTCAAAAATAATAGTTTTGCTCACCCTGATTAAACCACAACAGACACAATTGCTCCCATTTGCTGCACTTGCCACTTTATATATGATAGTAGGATAACCTACTGAAATTTACATATGTACACACACATACACGCAAATGCACACATACATCAATAAACCCAAATTCCAAACAATATAGCATAGGAAATAATTTCTGTGGAACCAAACAATGAGTCTATGGCATGAAAAAAAAAAAAACAAGACTAGATCTTCTGATCAAAAAAAGTAAATAAATAAGGGATTAAGGACATGTTGTCAACAACACATCCATTAGCAAACATTACTGATGCACTCTGATTAGAATACATTGTTGATTCAAGATTTCAAAGGGCCACCCAGAGTCTGCTGCACTTAGTACTTGCTCCCATGGACCATAATGCTCTCATCCCGTTTAAATGCCTAAGACATTTTTCTCAACTAAAGTTTATAGGTGTTTCCTTTTCTTTAATTGAAAGATATGTTTATGTTTCATCTCCCTAGCTAGCTTGGAAATTACTTAAGGCTACAAAGTATGTCTATTTATTTAAGTAATTTTTATTAAAATATCATTCCATGTTAATGCAACTGAATATAGAATCTCAAAGGACTTGGTCTTTAAAAAATAGTGCTTTCACAAAAAAATAAGCATTTGAGTATGTAGACATTTTAGAACTGTTATGAATTTAAAAATTCATCTGTACTTATAGAATTTTTGTTAAAAATTCTTGCATTTAAAAAGAATGCATACATATATACTGCTACATGCATGACAAGATTACAAGATACATAAAATATTTCTCTGTTTTTTATATATCCCCATTTCCAAGACTAGTGTTTTCACCTACTTTTTACTCTCAATATTAGGAGCTCATTAGCAACAGCCTTATCACCAACTCCCAAATGATTAAGTTAACCAAGTTCCTCCTAGGCTATTAGGTTCAGAATCATGGTTCTGGAGCTCTGTCTATAACAGTGGATGATTATAACATTGTTTGTCCTTAGTGTGACTATAGGTAATACTAAAAAGTATGCTTTTTAACAGCTGATCATTCACTTTATGGATATTAAATATATGTGTGTGTATACATATATTTTGTTTCCATGTACATTCTCCATGTTTTTCTTTTAAAATCCATTTATTTAAAAAAAAAAGCTCTCAATGTAAGGAAACATATTTGGGGGAAAATAACACAGATATATACAGCTTTGGTGAAAGTGTACAATGCAATGTTATGAGTTTAGGATACAGGCTCAAAGATCCTTTGAGGATGGAAGCAAGGCTGATTTATTCACTATGTTAACCCTCAGCACAGTCTTTGGATTTATGCTTTCAGTAATTTTTTGATGAAAAAAATGTAACTGATACACAAAAAAAAATGAAAAACAATAGCTTTCAACAACAAAGAAATCCTCGAAGCAGAGCTATTAAAAGACTATTAATGTCTAAATGCACTAAAGATCTCCTTACTCACTAAAGGGTTTGCTACTATCATAAACCAGCTTCATCCATGAATCATAGCTATGGAACAAATTTGGTGTTTATTGCAATATATGCCTTTATCATCCTTTATAGCAGTTTTTCTCAGGACATTAATATGACATTAGATGTGTGATGTGGCCAAACACTAGACTAAATCTTCCATGCTAAAAGGAAAATGGACAAGCTAACAGCCTGTTTGGATGTGAGGTGTCCCCCAAAAGCTCATGTGTGAGATAACACAAGAAAGTTCAGAGGAGAAATGATTAGGTTATACGGGTCTTAAAATTCCCTGTTAGGGATTAACTGAGTAGTAATTGAAGTGATAGGGTATGGCTGGAGGAGGTGGGCCTTTGGTATATATATTTTGTATCTGGTGAGTGGAGTCTTGCTCTGCTTGCTGATCATCACGCTAGCTGTTTCCCTCTGCCACACTCTTCCGCCATGATGTTCTGCCTCACTTTGAGCCCGGAGGAAAGAAGCCTGCTGTCTCTGGATTGAGACTTTTGAAACCATGAGTACCAAAATAAACTTTTCCTCCTCTAAAGTTGTTTCTGGTTGGGTCTTTTAGTCACAGCAGCAAAAAGGTTAACTAAAACAGAGCTCTTTGAACTTTTACTCATGACATCAAATTGTGAGATGGTCTCAAAATGGGATGGATCATAGCAAAATACAGCTGTAAATTTTTTTGTTTTAATATTTATTTTTTAGTTTTCGGTGGACAAAACATCTTTGTTTGTATGTGGTGCTGAGGATGGAACCCAGTGCCCCGCACATGCCAGGCAAGTGCACTACCACTTGAGCCACATCCCCAGCCCCAGCTGTGAATTTTATAGTTAATAAATTGACAACTACAATTAAGGAAATAAAAGCAATATATACCATAAAATGTTCTCAAAGAATAAGTTAAAATATTATAGATCATAAGTTCTGTATCAACATTTATTTGAGGACTCAAGCACAAAAGAGGCTTAGTTTAAGAGTTCTTAGGGGTTTCTAAGATAAACCCTAGGAAATGATGAAAACCATAATTTAATTGAAACCCATTATTAGCAAGACACTTCTTACACTCTGGACAGAATTTCTACAGATGGCAAAGTCAATGCTGCTAAAATTAAAAAAAAAAAAAATCCACCAGCAGTCTATCTATGATTTAGCTCAAGAAACAAGAAAGCCAGTGCATCTGGAAAAGGCCAGGAAGATACTAACATCTTTGCCTCAACTGCCGCTTAGGCCAGAAACCAGTTTTCCACCAGGTGAAATGAATGTTTCTATTTTGTAAATTATTTTTAAATGGTCAGATAACTATTTTCCAGCCTCTCATGTGTATCACAATTCAAACATTGCAGTTACCAGAAAACAAGAAGAAAAAAAAAAGAAGAAGGAAGGGAAGATGATGGTGAAACTGCAGTGCAGAAGGTATACCTACAAGTGGACCATTGTGCACAGGGTACATTGGGAAACCCCCAGGTAACTGCACAGGGCAGGATTTGCAGATGCCTCCAATGCCCTCTTCAGGGTAGGAGTAACCAGAATCAGAGACAAAAGAAACTAATAATATCCCAACATCATTCCACATGATGTGAGCCACTGGGAATCTGGCTGAGTCCATGATTATCCACCTTCACTCCAAATACAACATTGAGAAGAGAATGTGACACTCATTAAGGTAGATGTTGAGCCATTCAAAGAAATTCCTGCTATCTGCCAGTACAAACCAGGTGGCACCAGATGTCTCTTCATTCAAACAGGGTAAATAGTAAATACGGAGACTATGAAAGAAAAACCACCACACAAGCAAAAGGCAATTGGATCCTGACAAATGAGAGAAAAAAAATATCTATCTTAAAAGAGATTTAGCACAGAGAGTGGAAAAAACAATTTAAGACTGTTTTATATTATCAAAAAAAAATACAGAGGAACCAATTATCTTGAGATAGAGAGAAGTTAATAGATGGAGAACACACAGAAAGATGATTCAAACCAAGAATGATTGGTGCTGCTGAGGAAGAAAACATGAGTTCAAACAAACAGAATCAAAGGCAAAAGCCACACACAATATAAAATATTGACCTGAGAATACAGGCAAAAAGGGTCCCTGGGCCCTCAGGAACTTACTAAAAGAAGATCTACTCCTACTTACTTCTTTGCAATACTTTAAATTAGAAAAATGGGAGGAGGCACAATCCTCCAAGATTCTCCTTTAAGAAACAAAACTAACTCAAATAAGAGGCTGTTATTGTTGTCATTAAAGACAACTCATGAATATTCCAAGCCAGATGTGGTGCATGCCTCTATTCCCAGTGGCATGGGGGGCTAAAGCAGGAGGATTGCTAGTTCAAAGTCAGCCTCAGCAACTTAGCAAGACCCTGTCTCTAAATAAAAAATTTAAAAAGGCTGAGGCTGTAGCTTAGTGTTTAAGCGCTACTGACTTCAATCCCTGATACCAAAAAAAAAAAAAAGAAGAAGAAGAAGAAGAAACAAAGGGTGTTTCCTTCTTAGAAAAAATTGCCTGCGTATTCATTCTAATGAATGAAAAGAAATACTACCACTAGCAATACTAGCTAATCTGCACCAAGCACTCATTGGGCTTACTTACTCAGGTTACTTACTCTGTCAAATCCTCCCAACACACCTTGTAACAGGTGCTATTTAATCACCCATTTTACAGATAAGAAAACTGAACCGTGGAGAATTACAAAGGACTATGTGGATAGAGTTAATGTGCTGCAAAATAATACTGAGAAACCCAATTAAAGCTTTGGTAATTGCTAAAGTCTTTGTCATCAGTGTTTCTGCTTATTTCTCCTTTACTTCCCTGTTGATTCTTGTTATAAGTAGATTATAACATCAGTCCCTTTTTCAGAATTCTGGTGAGAATTTTGGAATAGTAAGTGCTTGAATCTACAACTTTATGTTACTTTTCTTCATTTTACCTTGTGTGAAAAAAGTAGCTTTACTAAATTACTTAATATCAGATATTTGCCTCTTGTTATTAGCTTATTTTATTTACTGCAATGCCGTCAAAGAAAAAAACTGCAATATGTATCTTCAATGAACAAACCAAATCTGTGTACTCAGCTTTCCAATAGTCAGAAAAAATACATAATCCAAAAAGGAGCAATCCATGTGTCTAAGCCTCTCAAATTAATAATTTCAACATCACTTAACTATATTGTTTCTACATACCTAAGTACTGTACAAAGTAGAGTAAATCACTGCTTTTCTTTAATCCAAAAATTACTCATGACAAATTTTAAGTGGCACATTCAAATGACCATAACTAAATAATTCAAAGTCAATTATGAATTTATAATAGGATAAGTAAGACCTATAATAGGATAATTATTTCTTCCTTCTTGACTCCATTCCAAATCTTGCAAAAGCTATTAGTACATTAAATCAAGTATCAGCTGAGCAAATATAATATGCAAAGCATTGTTTGGGAGACTATGGTAGTTAAAATATGAATTGCCATTTCCCAGGCATGTACAATCAGGAAATGAGGTGAGGCATAATATACTACTTTATATTTTTATTTAATAACATCTAAATGACTTATACAGACATTAAAGGATCAGGGAATTTAGAAGAAACAAAAGGGAAATAAAATGGAATATGCATCCTCTTCTGAAATTATGCTTTTGGGAATTCCTAGCCAATTTCCAACCCTCCTGTTGACTACGTCCCATTTTTTTCCCTCAATTAACTCCATTCATCCTTTAAATCACAACACAAATATCATTTCCCTCATTTACCATGTTAGGATAGGCCCTCGCAACCTGCTCCTCTCACATGCTGCCTTTGTCTTCCAAAGCACATTTAATTAATAAATTCAACTAAGCAGTCATTTGTTGTTTGCCTACTTAAATGGCTAAATTCCATATTCCAGGGTTTTCTCAGGGCTTTGTACATGTAGCACATTTAACAAGCATTTTTGAATTTAGTCAATGGAAGCAAGGATGGCTATCTGGTACTGAGATGTAGGATTCAGAACTTGAAAAAAGAAAAGATAAAAGAGATGCGTCCCAGAAGGCATGAGCAAGAAGCAGAGAAGTCCCGTTTCCAATAATTTTGTGCTTATAACCAAAAATGCAAATAACTAAAATATGACAGACAAAATCTTATAAGAGGGCTGGGGATGTGGCTCAAGCAGTAGCGCGCTCGCCTGGCATGCGTGTGGCTCGGGTTCGATCCTCAGCACCACATACCAACAAAGATGTTGTGTCCGCCAAAAACTAAAAAATAAAATAAAATTCTTTCTCTCTCTCTCCCCCCCCCCTTTAAAAAAAATCTTATAAGAGATAACATTCACCTGGAAATGATTAAAAATTATCACAAGTAGTTCAAGTGTTATTCCTTTGCTCACAAACAGGAATGCCTCGACATTGCAAAATGAAGTATTCAAAAATTTTCCTTCTTCTATTTACAGATTTTTTTCACCAGTCTATAAGTTCCATCTCCAAGTCCAATCAATTATATACTTACAGAATTAGGGCTTTGGAATTAGAGACCAACGTCTTCTACTAGAAGGTCTGTGTCTAGTTTGCATTGTTCTTCCAAAGACTCACATGTTTCTTGGCATCTCTTGGTCTGAAATATGCATGATTATAAATATTCCAAACTATTTGCTGTAAAATCATGACTATTTTAGTTAAGATCCCTGAGACTCGATTAACTACTCTATCAATGAGGATAATATCAGTCACTTCATAGGATAATTGATGCACTGAATATGCTAAGAAAATGAGTTCCCACTGTCTCCATCCTCCTTCCTTTTGGAAGTTTCTTCACTGCTTTGGAAAAACTCAATGGGCCAGCATAGTGGTACATGCCCCAAATCCCAGTGTCTCTGGAGGCTAAGGAAAAGGGACCACAAGTTTGAGGCCCTAGGCACTTAGTGAAACCCTGAAAAAATAAAAAGGGCTGTGGATGTAGCTCAGCAGTAAAGTACCCCTGGGTTCAATCCCCAATTAAAAAAAAAAAAAAGAAAGAAAGAAAGGAATAAAACAAAATAAAAAAAAATTAACCCTTACATCAACAACCTCTCTTGGAAAATCGTATCAAGGAACTGTTTCTTCCTGCTGATGGTTAAGAGTAAATAATTAATTTATGTTATCTTAAGAGGGGTATTCTGAAAGACTGATCTCCAGGTTTACAGATAACAAAAATGAGCTATCAGGAAAAGGAATCAGTCAATCAATCCTAGACAGTAAAAACAGAAGCAGCAAAGCCAAATTGAGAAATCAAAGCATTTTATATTTCAGTTCTTTGTTGTTTCTCCTAAGTTTCTTACATAAAAGAATTCCTCCCACTCCCTTTAGTAAAAAGCCTAAGGGTGACAAAGAACACAAAAATAAATTCCCCAAGAATCCCCAAAACACTCAGATAAGTGCATGTCACCAGCATACATGTCAATCATGAAAAGACCTGATTGGAGTTTTTAAAACTTTATACAAACAATGGAGCATTTTCTTCAACTCCCAGGATTCTAAAACATGATTTCTGGACATTTCCTAGCTACTGAAAGAATGTTCAGATATTACTGTTTTGAGTTTTCAATAAAAATACACTATTTTTTCTTTCCTGAAATATGCATTAATTCTTTCAAAGTCTTTATTAATCTGCAAAGTAAAATTATCAATTACTTTTTTGATCATGAATTTCCAGGCATACATTCCAGGATGAATTTTTATACCTAAGATGGTAAATCTCCTAAACCTTATGTATCCTGCTGTTTCCTTATTCCAAAACTGAAACAAGATATTGTTAAGAAATCTGCACTTTAATTTTTTCTAAACTTAGAAAGCTGAGCTTCTAAGTTTGGAGTTCATTATTTACCTTTTAAGCCCTTGAAGACAATTCTAAATAAAGAATCTTCTGAGTGAAATGTTTTAAGGAAAATAAAGATCAAAAAACTTAGCATAATTTCCTCCCTAACTCAAAGAAGTCAAAATAATACAAAAATATAATTGATCACATATTCCATTTAATACAAATAAGTAGAACAATATTGAAGCAATTATGCTTAAGTGTGTATTTAATGTCCTAAATATAAGATAACCTAAGAAAGATTTCAGAAATATACTGGGAAATAGTTAAAATCACTATCTGAAATACATAAGCAGAGAACAATGCTAATACACACCACATGTTAACACTAACAATTACAGAAAACTGCATGTTGATAAGAATTACTCTCCCTTCTTATAAATGGTTATTCTATTCAATGCCAACTTTTTCTCTAAAAATAAACAACATTAAATTTTGAAACAGATATTTCTAAAACCATTTTAGGCACATGTTCAAATGAATTACTACTGTCCTATTAGCTGCTTCACCTGTCAGGTTCCACAATAAAATAGAGAAGATGACACTCATTAACTCTGAAGTTTCATTGAGTCACTCATAATCATCATTCATTTCTTTTTTTGGTGGTGGTGGTGTTGGGGTGGGGGCTGGGGATTGAACTCAGGGGCACTAGCATACTGAGCCACATCTCCCCTCCCATTTTGTATTTTATTTAGGGACAGGGTGTCACAGAATTGCTTAGTGCCTTGCTTTTGCTGAGGCTGGCTTTGAACTAGAGATCCTCCTGCCTCAGCCACCGAAACTGCTGGGATTACAGGCATGTACCACTTTGCCCAGCTTCATCATTCATTTCTGAGCACTTTTCTGAACATGTCCTTGTCTAGATCCATCTCTTCTGCATGCTTTTCTATATAGATATGTTGTTTTATTACTTCATAATATTGTACAGTTGAAAAGGACCTTAGAAATCATCAGATCCAACTGTGGTAATTTACAGATGATAGTTGACTACAATCAATGCAAATATTGGATCAAAGTCATCAGAGTTTTATGAGTACAGAAACTGAAAATGCACCCAAGTGATCCTTGAGAGTCATATTCCTACGTCTCACTCCAGCTTGCTATCTGACCTTCTATTTCTCATGATTACTTCTGCCTACCCCCAAAATGATAAAGGATACACCTGAGGCAGGAGCTCTGTTAACTCTTTTCTTGTGGAAGACCTAAACTCATGTAAGCCCTTATGAATTCCTTAACTGATTACAGCTCCCATTTATAACAGGCAGAAAATAACAAATCAACTAAAATACTGCCAGAGACCATTCACTAATACACATTAATGAATTATAGCAATCTTATGTTATTTCCTGAAAGTTTTTTCTTGATAAAGACATTGTGATGATCTGGGATTGTTTTTCTTTCTCTCTCAATGTTTAAAAAACAAGGGGGGGAGGAGTTTATCCAAACCATTATTTTCCAAACTTTTATTTCAACTAATTAAAAATTTAATTAACATCATCATCATACCTGCAGGGGGTCCTTTAGAGATGCTGTGTTCCTTTTCAGCTCTCACTTTAGCTGAAAGTATTCATCCTTAATCCATGCACACCCTCAAGAGAAGGGTCTCTGTTGGCAAACAATGTTCCACCAATCTTGCGAATGAACTTAGGTATTTCTACCTCCATAGGCCATTTAGAATTAATTCACTCTGATTTTCAGCATTAGAATTAAAGGCAAGTGTTCTATTGCTTTGAGGATCCCTTCTTTGTTTCAGTTCATGTTCTGCTATGGACTGTGTCCAAAGAGAAAAGCTAAACCAGCTCTGGAGGGAAGTTTGAAGATTACAAACACTGCCAGGGTGGCTTGTGTCTTCTCAGTGAATTTGGGAAGGGTACTTCCGATCATCTTACTGGAATTCTTTCCTTCCCAGTTTGAATGAAAAAAATTTTGTAAAGCCAAGCACAGGGTTGAATCCTAGTCAAAGGAACAAGAAACACATCACATACCCTAACACCAAAGATTGTGGGAAAGGCTTTCTATTGTTTCCAAGGTCATCATGAAGAAACTCAGAGGCTAACAATAAAGACTGTACCTTTTCCTTGGAGTACCCTGCTACTAACACAGCAAGCAGGCTCTGGATTGAGAGACAGTGACATTCTGCCAGACTATAGAAAATCTGACTCACAGAGAGAAGCTTCTGGCGATTTCTCTTTCTAATAAATAAAACCTTCAGTAATTGAGTACCGGGATTCAAAGGAGTAAAATAATCACCACAGAGCAAGAAAACAATTCCAGATCATCAAAATAGTCTGCCAATTCATACTTTGGATGTGAAAGATATAGAAGTAAAAGGAATAAGAAATTCCAATATTTTTGTATTATATTTGTTAACATTATTTTCTAACATTTTATTCTAAGCATTTGTATACTGATTTACTAATGACTTATAAAAGTGAAAAGAGGAAATTTAATATTTAATTCAAAACACACTGTGAAATTAATTCATTTATATCCAAATACACCCATAACATATACCCACTAGGAAACTAGTTCAGTGGAAAGCATTTTATTGCATATACAAATAATTAATGGATATGTGACTATCTTATGATAGATCATGTTTTCAATCCTCTGTACAAACAAGTTTCAGTAAAGATACATACATAACTTGGTGTCCAGTCAATTATATTCTATTTCTAAATCCATAAACAAACTGATAGACTCAATTCTTATAGTGGTATATCACCCACTTTTACTCATTAGCTTGTTTTTCTTGTTTTATAAAATAAGTTATAAAATAACTATAACTTTTATTAGTTTTCCATCTTTAGTACTATTATTTCAACTTATAATTTCCTGCCTCTCATCAAAATTCAGTCTTGGCACTGCAGAATGGGATCCTTAATAGAATAAGTTATACTCCATGTATGTATAATATGTCAAAATATACTCTACTGCTATGCATAGCTAAAAAGAACAAATTAAAAATTCAGTTTGGCATTCATAAAGAAATACACATCAAAACTATTCATGTAAATACCTATAAATGAAATAATTACAGAGTTTGCTCCCAGGATCTAATGTATTAAAAGGCAAACAAATTTTATATTTAAACATATCTAGATTCTGCAGCACCACGTTTATTCACTTTATCTTATTTTGATAAAAAACAGCTGATGTCAGTGTAAATTTGTAAAATTTCAAGAATTATCGTAATTATTTCCCTTTCCTTATAACAGAAATAGACTAAGAAACAAAAGCACAATTAGGAATAGTTACACACAATATTCTATATTTTATAGCACGTAACTATTTGCTTGTTTAACTGGTTTTTTATATGTGGATATATAAACTTAATTTTTATGGTCACATGTCATATACAAAAAGAAAATTTGTTTGTATTTGGTAAACAACTACTACTGCAGGTGACTTTCTTTTGTCTCTACTGTTGTGTTAGCTAACACAAATTAATTCAATACTTCCAAATTTTTCAAAAAATGAAGAGAAAAGAACCTGCTGATACAATTCTGAAAAACAGACCTGAGTTTGACAAGCACTTTCAAGCAGCCCTTAGAGGATAAAGAGATGCTTATCAGGTCCAAACCTCAAACACAGGCAGGCCAAGGTTTAACAAACAGGGAATCCAAATTCTCTGCAGCAAGTATTTTACGGGAAAGTGATTTTACAGATATACTTGTGCAAAATTATTACCTTGCTTTTATAAGACACACTAAATCATCTAATGCATTCTACAAAAGTAGAAATTTACCAAGCTTTCCTTAGAAACTACAGGAAGGATTTGTGGGCCTCAACTTGCTAGGGGTATAGACTTGGCTTAGGCAAAACTCTCATGAAAAGAATTTTTCATATATATATATATATATCATAAACCTTTAGATGAAAGACATTTTCATAATAACACTGGCACTGTTGCTTCAGGGGCTGCATATTTGGAGAGCCCATAATAATAATATTTCATGTGTTAAACATTTCAGAATGAATATACTAACCTAACGCAGAAACAGGATGTGTGGAGAAAAGTATATTCACACATGCACATGCACGCGCACGCGCATACACACACACTTCACAGGAATATTTAAAATCTAAATGCTTAATATTTAGCATGAGTTATATTCTATAATACATGTATATGTGTCCTTTATTTATCTGGTCTCTTTCATTTTAATACATCCAATGTAATCATGCCATATATGGCCTAAAACCAATGATTGCTTTTACATATGATATACAGATCAATGAAAATACAAATTTTAAAATTTTCTTAACCACAATAATTACTTCTCCATTAGGCTTACAGTACTTAAGTGCTTTTTAAAAGCAGCATGTGGAGCTTTGTGATTTTAAGTTTCTAAAACTTTAAATATACATATCATTTAAAAATGTAAATTTCAGCCTGTAAGGTAAGGCAGGAGGATCAGCAATTCAAGGTCAGACCCAGGAACTTAGACTCTCAGCAACTTGTAGAGACCCTACTGCAAACTATAAAAATAAAAAAGAGGTGGGGCTGGGGCTGGGGAAATAGCTCATTGGGTAGAGTGCTTGCCTCCAGCAAGGCTCTGGGTTCAATCCCCAGCACCACCAAAAAAAAAAGGGGGGGGGGGTGCTTGGGATGAAGCTCAGTGGTAAAGTGAACTGGGTTCAATCCCCAGTGGAAATTTAAAAAAATACACACACCTGCATGCACGCGCACATACACATATAATATATATGAAGTATATAAAATATACATCTGTAATGTATATAAATTTCAATGGGTAATTTTAAATTGGCAAATTGCTGCCACTTCATGCTGTGTAATAAGATATGGGTATCTATATTGTCTATTTTCAGCCTCTCATAGAACTATTAATGTTGGCAATTGTTTTGGATTATCTAAGCACATTTAGATGTGTGTGTGTGTGTGTGTGTACACGTGTGTGTTTTGCTGGGGGAACCTAGGGCCTGGCATATAATAAAAAGGCTAACTAAGCTAACTCCCTAACCCTAGACTAACATTTAATCTACATTTTAATCTTGGGTTAATAATTATCTAAAATACTTGTTAAATTACCAAAGTTTTGTGCTGGAAAAGCTAAAATACTTGTTAAATTACCAAAGTTTTGTGCTGGAAAAGCTAGAATGTTAAAGGGTTAGCAGAACATGAGAGTTGAATGTGGGTAGCAATGGAATTGGCACTCAGCTTGGAATAATAAACAAAAAAGACAATGTGAGAGAAAACAACAGAAACTTAAAAATGATAGTTTGCATAATATTATTCTTGACATTATAATATCAGGGAGACAATTTTTTAGAGACTTCACTTGTTGGTAAAATGCCAATACATTTCAAACTGTCTTGAAATGAGTTCAGTCTTCATAGAAGACCCAAGGATTAACTGCTAGTCCATCCTAGAAGCTCATTCCTTAAAACTTGCACTTCTAGTTGAAACTTATTTTGTAACTCTGTGTACAGAAACAATGGTTTTCATTGTTTAGTGGGTTACATAAACACTTTGAATGGATACTTGACAGGCACTGAGTTTGTTCCCAACCCCAACTGTCATCTGATTTCACTATACTGTTAGCAGAATCTTGATTCTGTTCTCTCTCTTCAAAGTGATTATGTCCTTCATGGGAGGCCGACACCTCACCAGTCAGAGTGGTGAGTTATGGTTACATAATAAGAGGAATTATGACTAATAAAATTAGTTCAATTGCCTCTTGGCTGTGATTGTTCTGGGCAGGGTCATGGGACTCATCTCTGGCCAATGGTGGAGAAATAGTTTTAAAAAGAGATGTTGTGGAAAAGCTCTTTTCAGTACAGACTCAATGCTGTGAGGTAGTATCTCTGCGACACGCCAGAGGTTTAAAGTCTACATGCTAAGGATGATTAAAAAAAAAAGCTTAAAGAACCTAGTGATCATGATACTGAGCCCTGAATTAACTAACCCTGACACTGCCCTAACCTAACTCTAGATGTGACACTTACATGAGAAAATAAACTTAATCTTTGAAAGTCTAATTTCATTCTTTCGTTATCTTCAGCTAGAAGTATCCTAAGTAATGACACAGTATTAGAATTTTGACATGTACATATACATAAAATGCATCTCAGAAAAAAAGCCACTTAACTTACTACAAAAAACTTATTTCTGTATTCAAATATTCATTAGATCATGTATTTATTAAGAGGTGTGGAAAAAGATCACTACAAATGTTGAGTAGCATCAAAGCTTAGTTACATGTGAATACCAAATTTAGAATTGTAAATTATTTGTAGTAATTATTTATATGTTATTTATTTTATTAGTGCATTATAATCATGCATAATAATAAGGTGCATTGTGAAATATTCATAAATGCACATAATTTGTTCCATTTCATTCCACAGTACCTCCCCTTTCCCTCCATTCCTTCCCTCATCCTCTCAGTTCATATTTTGTATTTTTTGAATTCTGAGGGGATTCATTCTGATGTATTCATGCATGCACATAGCACAATAGCACAATTTGAATGATTTCATTCCCTAGTACATTTTCTTTTCCTCCCCTCCTGCCTCCCCTTTGATCTCCTTCTTCTACTATACTGTTCTCTTCTGTTTTCATGAGATCACTTCTATTTAAAAGTGTTCATTTGGTAGAAGGAGGCTTCCTCTAGCTCAGCTATTTGGTAAGCAGTAAAAACAAAGAACATAGAGCATTGGTCATTTCAGTGCTACTCTGCCATTCTAAGTTCGCAATCTTGCCCAGCACAGTGGTCCATGCTTGTAATCCTAGTAGCTTGGGAAGCTGAGGCAAGGAGGATTGCAAATTTGAGGCCTGCCTCAATAACTTAGCAAGACTTTGTCTCAAAATAAAAAAAAAATAAAAAGGGCTGGGGATATAGCTCAGTGGTAAAGCATCCCTGGGTTCAATCCCCAGTGTGTAGGTATAAATAAACAAATAAACAACAGGTTGTATGTTATTAAATATGAACATTTTTATATTCTTACAAAAGTCACCTATCAATTTAACTCTTATTAATGGGAAAACTGACAATATTACAAAAGTAATAACATTTTTCACAAAAAGAAATAATCAACTTTTTTAAAAAAAAGTACGAGTCCACATCAACATCAGCAGAGAAAGAATACACAAATAAGCCAGCAGAGGAAAACTAAAAAATTGACAACTAATTACAGTAATAATTCAAAAAAAACTTTACAATAGTAATCTCCTTTATAAATAATTCACTTAAAAATCTCTTCTTCGTGGGCTGGATTTGCAGCTCAGTGGCGAAGCACTTGTCTGGCATGTGTGAGGCACTGGGTTCAATCCTTAGCACCGCATTAAAAATAAACAAATAAAATAAAGGTGTGCTATCCATCTACAACTACAAAAAATTTTTTTAAATCTCTTCTTCATAATGATCAACACAAATTTCAAATATGATTATAATGAGTATGTGTATTAAAGGTCTAAAAAAGTCATAAAGGTTGCAGTAATTTAATTTCATGTGAAGTTATGGTGGAGACTATGTTGAAGTCCCTGAGGTAGTCAATTGTAGTACTTTACTTCTGGTGTTTTCACCACCAGAAAGTAAAATACTGGAAACCCACCCCTGTTCCATTGCCCAAACTGCATTTTCTCATTTTCAATATGTATTTATTAGGAACATCAAACCAGCCACAGAAGTGCACACCTGGAATCCCAGAGACTGTGAAGCCAGAGGCAGGAGGATTGCAAATCCGAGGGCAACCTCAGAAGTTTGGTGAGGCCACAAGCAACTTAGTGAGACCCTATCTCAAAATAAAAAATAAAAAGGGCAACGTACATGTATAATGGCATAAAATAATAATAGTAATAATACTAATAATAATAATAATAAACAGGGGGCTGGGGATGTGGCTCAGTGGTTAAATGCTCTGGGTTCAATCCCATATATTAAAAAAAAAGAAAATGTAATATTGTGATAAGTCATTTAGGACTACAACTAATCAAGTGGCCACTATACAAGCATTGTTTCAAAACAACTTTGTGCACATATTCCTACCATCTAAATAATTATAACTTATTTAGTTTGCTAGGGCCCTTAAAGAAACAGGCCCTTTGTGAATCTAAATTGAGATACAAAATTAGGTTTGAGATTAAAATAGTCTTTAAAGAGCACCCCTGTTGAATGATATTTTTCTCCTTGCTCCACCATCCAGAAGTCTTTCTCAGAAGTCCCTCACTTTAAGAATGCCTAACATTTGCATGGATGACTTTATCTTCCTTCATCTTTTTTTGTTGTCAGTGGTGTTTTACTTATTTGGGGGGGGGTAGCAATTCAGATACTTTCTTTCAGTTTTCCTCCTACATCCTCATCCTGACACACTCGACATTGTATATTTACTATTGGTCATTTTTGCATTCTTTACCAACTGGTGCATGAGCCTTTGGTAACCATCTACGTTAAGCATTCGCAATATGGCAGAGACAAAAAAAAATGCACGTACAATTCTCACATAAACAGGGAGACTGTTCACCCTAGAACTACATGCTTCAAGGAAAAAAAAAATAGACTTTTTCAGTCTGTTCAATGCTCCGAGTTACCCAACCTTTTGGAGAATTCTAATGTTGAATTTCATGGTGTGTTAATGATGCCTTTGTGAACTGCCCTCAGAACTCGGAGAGAACAAACACACTATGTGTCTACTACTGTGTGATGAAGGACCCTGACGCTGTCATTCTGGACGATTACAAACTCACCTTTCACTCAAAGCTATTGTCTACAGAAATCTGGTCTTCACGCCCATCCTCCTCCCCTCGGCCATGACTTCTTAACACTCTCCATGGTTATTACTTCCTTCTCATCTTCTCCAGGGTTACTTTTTTTCTCATCTTTTCATCTTTTCAGATACCCAGTTGTGACCACAAAATCATACGATACCATACAGTTCTAGCAGTTCCTCTAGATATTAGACTTCCATATGAAGCTCAACTTAATTTGTACAACATCTCATACTTTCTAAGACACATTTGTATATAAGATGTCATCTCTTCCTCACAGTGTCCCAGGGGTACTTTCTAAGACACATTTGTATATAAGATGTCATCTCTTCCTCACAGTGTCC
Source organism: Ictidomys tridecemlineatus (assembly GCF_052094955.1). NCBI lineage: Eukaryota > Metazoa > Chordata > Mammalia > Rodentia > Sciuridae > Ictidomys > Ictidomys tridecemlineatus. Next base: position 118,740,600 of record NC_135485.1, on the reverse strand, counting down.
CAGGGGTACTAAGAAAGAACAGATATTGCCATGACACAAGCGAGAAACCTTAGCTTTAGTGGAGTTAAGCAACTTGCAACTTGCCCAAGTGTTAAAACTGGAATTCCAACTAGGGTGACTTTTAAGACTAATGATCTTTATTGCCATACTGCTTTCTGACAATTCTCAACATTTGTTCAGAAGTCTATGATAACAGTGTTATCAGGGATTCATGTGTGAGAGTTGAGACTTTGTTCATTGGTAACAAGCTCGCAGGCCAACAGAGCTCTACTCCATCCACTCCATGGGGCCTGTGGACCACCTTCATTCAACAATTGCCAAAGCTAAAAGGAGATCTGAAGCTTATCAATATTATTTTGCTTTTTTCTAATAGCAGTCAATTAACTGGCTTTCTCTATAAATGGAAATTCAAACATGTCTACATATAAATATTAACATTAAAGTTTGATTTATAAAGGTTTAACTCATCTAAGGCTATGTGCATCGTTATTTTTTAAGTGTTGAATGGTGTAAATGTTGGTGTATAGTGGGGAAAGGTTTGTGGGAAAGAGTTTGTGAGTTTTCTTAGCTACTTGATTGATTTATTGATTTTTTTTAAAATTTACTCTTACCAAGCAGGTCATCCAAGTTAATACCTGTTGTCTGTTGTCTGGGTTATATATGCAGAGTGTCAGGATTGTGCTAACTCCTGGGGTTACAGAGAGGGTAGGCACTGGTCTGGAATCTTCAGGTAGCAAGTGCAGTGGCTGAAGCACATTGGAAGGATATGTAAGTTGAAAGTAGTGGACATGAATAGCACAAACAAGCAGGCAGTGGTTTCGATGGAAAGGAAGAGGAGATGCCAGGATGTTCATCCAGAGATCAGAGACCAGGAGTGGCAGATGTCTGACCACTGCAAGACACATTGCATTCCTCCTTGGACTTTGAATCTTGCTAGCCAAAAAGTGATGATCTGCCTTCTCCACCCATCACTATAACTGAGCCAAATCACCATGCACCTCTGGACCTCAAATTATGCTGCTTCAGCACCTGGCACCTGCTGCTGCCTTTGCTCAGAATGCTATTTTCCACCTAACTAATTCCTCTTCTCCTTCCAGAAGCTTTTCTGATACTCCATGTGGCCACCACGACCCATGTTCTCAACTTACTCAAGGTTAAGATTTCTTCCTTTGCAGGCTACAAAACCACTTGGACCTCCTTTGGTTGGTTTACTGTGTCACTAAACTGAGATCTCCTTGAAGCAAGACCAAGATTTCCCAGCTTTATTTACCTAGTTCATAACACACAGTAAACAGATGTACAATAAATGTGTTGAATAAAATGATTATATTAAAAAGTCACTGAATAAACTATACAAAATTGCATGTAAATATTGTGAAAGCAATGCAATAGCAAATATAAATTTAAAAAACACATTACACAAACCCAATTATTTCCTAACTGTATTATTTCAGTGTTCAAATTTTCCTGCAAACATCCTTATATGTATTCATTTAGTAATGTGTGTGTGTGTGTGTGTATAAAAAGATCATGTACTAAATTGAATTTGTAAACCATTTTAGAAGATTATAAGAAATGGATAAAAGTTTTTAAGATTGGCATCCAACTGTATTTAAGTTTATATTTAAATTATTTTCAATGAAGATTAAACAAAGCTAAGAATATTATCCTGAGTGTTATGAAATGTTTTCAGGAATGGTGATTTCCACCCAGTCAGGAACAAAAGATAAGTTGAAATGACCACAGATTAACCTCTCAGCAAACTTTCACAATACTCAGGTAAGTAAGTCAAGCAAAGATTAGTGAAACAATATACACTTTCACCCCTTCCTTAACAAGGGTCCTAAAGTACGATGGTGACCAGTAGTAGCTGCCTTGACAGTTTAATAATTCACCATTCATTAATGGCAAAGGGAAAGATTTAATAATGTGATCATTTTCCACTAAGGATGAACTTTTTATAAATAAAAATCTTGGACACAGATGAGAAATCTTATTCTAAGTGTCACTGTATTGATGAATAGAGTACTATTTTCCTATATATGTAGGACTTGCTGGTTATTTATTCACCCCCTCTGGTTTAGTAAAAAAGTATGCAGCAAGCTCTAGATTCAGTCATGACTACACTCAAATGCTAGTTCTACTAGCTATCTAACCTGGAGCAATTAAAATATCTGACCTACAGGTCTCACCTATAAAACATGAAGAAATAATGTCTTCCTCATGTGACAAAATCACAAAATATATAAACTAGTTGAGGCATAAACAAAATGATATATGTTTTTTCAACTCAGTTTTGAAGCCCTGCTAGCAAGCAAAATTCATCACGTCCCATGTACAATTAATGGTTTCTTTCCTAGAAACAGTTCTTGCAATTTTTGTTCTTAAAATTTGTCAATTTTTTTAATTTTTTCTGATGGCACCATTTCTCTTACCAAAACTCTCAGATGGAAAAGAAATGTAATCACAACATCACAGTGTTTTAATCTGTAATGAATGGGAAACTGGACATCCAAAACAATTTATATAAAAATCTCAAGGGATTATTAGGGTGGGAAAAGTTAGAGAAAACTAGAAATATACAATGCATTTCAAAACTGATAGAAACTTAACATGCATTTGTTACAAAACTTCCATAAATTAACAATTCAGTCAAAGGCGTTCAGCTAAATTTATAATTTCTCAGCAGACAATGGAACTGTATAAACATGTTCAGGCTGCAACTTCATCACCACAACAGCTGTCACTCAATAGCTGTCATTCAAGCTACATGTCAGTTTTCCAAGGCAAGGCTCAGGGCTCTCACAGCTAGTTACTTGCTGGTGATATGAAGGGCTTGTCCTTCCTACTATGTACTTTGCAATTAAACAACATAAACATCAGGCATATATGTTTGAAGACCTTACTACCCACCTCTACAAGCACACAGATTCATTAGGTAACATCAGACAAATCTTTTTGTTTGTTTGGTACCGGGGATTGAACCCAGGGATACTTACTACTCACCTACATTCCCAACCCTTTTTTATTTTTCATTTTGAGACAGGGTCTCACTAAGTTGCTGAGAGACTGGCTAAGTTGCTGACACTGATCTTGAAGTTGCCATCCTCTTAACTCAGATTCCCAAGGCACTGGGATTACAATTGTGTGAGACTTAGAAGCATGTGCTCAGAACATCAGACAAATATTAAATAACTTATAACTTTACTTATCAATGATCTACTTTATACTTTGCACTGCAATACTCTCTATTTGGAAATAGAATGACATTTTTTGCTAGAAGTTTTTTCAAGTATTTTGTAAATAACCAAAAGAATCTTAGTGAAGAAAATAAAAAAGTTAAGATAGTCTGGCTTCTTTAAAGTGAAAAGAGCTACTAGTTACATAAAGAAGTAGCAATTCATGTTTTAAACTTTAGTCCTATAATTTATGAAAAGACGGACTCAATGGATACAACCAATAAAAAAAAGCTCTTTAGATCTGTTTATGAAGTTATTCATCACCATTTAAACTTTTTATTCCCTACCAAGGCAGTGGGTGGGGTGCAAATTATTATTCATCCTTGTCTGTCAGTTTCTATGATTGGTTGACCAATTATGAGGTATACCAGAAAATTCAAGGGGCAATCAAAACAAGTATAATGTAGAAATTCAAATGTATTCACAACTTAGATGGAAAATATAAATTTATACCTGTGTGTGTGTGTACCCCAACATATTGTGTTTTAGAGTTAACTTTTTATGGAAGTGTAAAATATGCATAAAAAGCATGCCACATGTTATATAATTTTTTTCTCCCACACAACCAGAGATCGTGCCTAGGAATACATGCCCTGAAGTGCACAGCTATGTATCATTCATCTTTTATTAAGGACACCTTCCCAGGTGCCTGATGGGTAGCAGGTGCTCAGATGTACTTGTTGAGCTAATTCGTCATTTATGCACATTCATCATTCCATGACTAAAAGGACGTTTATCCTTAAATTTACAACTTCATCACCACAAGCATATTAGCACCAACTATGTTGTATTAACTCTCCCCTTTACAATTTTGATTAACTATACTGTATTTTAAAAATCTTGACTTTTTATTGGACTGTCTTAAATTTTTTTTAAAGAGATAAATAGCCTAATAATAGTCTGAATTGTGTAATATAGTATCTTTTAATCTAGACTATCACTCTGACTTCCTAAATGGGAAACTTAATTACCCAGGCCTCCCCCCATATTGATGCAAAATGCCAGAATTTAAGTCATCCTACTTTCACTATGAACAATCCCACCATTTCTAATGGACACCAAAAGTATTTAAAATGCATTTCTAAAAATTTCAGCAACTCATCTGAGCAAAATATACAGCAATATGTCAAACTCCAAAATCACATCTTTGAAATCAATTAATCCTCTAGCTTAGAGATGAGTGTGTAAAAATAAGACTGATGGCATGAGCTGACAGAATAATGTGGACTTCACCAAATAGCAAATTGAAAGGATTCTGGTTAATACATCAGAAGACAGACCTTCTCTGAAAAATTAACAAGAGAGATGAACAAAAATCAAGTAAAGTTTTTTTCTGTCTTTTGGACCCATCAATTCCAATTTATATTCTAGTAATTATTCTAGATTTGGATCCATTGCCATATTTGTCAATGAAACTTCTCCAGTTATTATTATCCTCAGGACTGTCACAGTCCCTGTACATGCAATCTACTAATTCTGCATGCAAACTAGTATATAATTAGGAAATGTCTAATTAGGAAATGTCCATTTTGTGTTTCTTACTATCATATTTGCAAATAAAGTTCTTTGAATTCAAATGACAAATTTTTGCTATACCCTGCATCTGCATCATATAGGAGTTACTCAACAAGATGTGAGATAAATGGGGACTTCATTACTAATAACACAAGACGATGGACCAAACCAGCATTAGTTAGTTCACTTAGTTCTCCATTTTTTTATTTCTAAATAGGATCATAATATTAACACACTACAAAATACACAAAATATAAATGCTTGTATATGATGTTCTGAATAGCATATCAATAGAAAAAAAACATGGATGTCATTTGAAGTTGCTAAGTGATAAATTCTATTTCTATTCCTCAAAGATAATTTTTTAAAACTATGCAGGTGTATGTGTTTGTATAGTACTATACACATATATAATGCATAAATAACTTTAAACAGAAACAGATTAAAATGAGTCACAGGAGGACAAAAGAGTAAGTAATTGAGCAGGGAAGAATGAAATACTCAAACAGAGAAGTTAATAAAGTAACAAAAGATCTGAGTGATGATTTACTAGGAAAGCAAACATGACTAATGTATTAATGTTGCTACAATAAAAATTAACCCAATCCCATTGAAGTGAATCAAAACAAGCTAATTTAGTTATATCTGCATAAAAACTGAGTAAGATTAGGATGATTACAGCATTTTAACTACAGATTATAAAGAAAATGAATAATAATGAAAAAGAAAACAGAATTAAGAAATTTTGGTTAATTAAATATTAGTGAAAACAATGAACACACCAAACATAATTTACCTCTTAACTAAATACACAATTCAGAAATATGCAGGGCATAACTTAAGCTTTATTAGAATAAGTCAACAATCTATAGTGTCTAAAGATTAGACATAAAAATCATTGTTGTTTTCAGGTTTTTGAGAATCAATAACTCTCCATCAATGTTTATGAGGATCTAATCTATGGTTGAAAGGGTGCTTGATGCATATGTGTTTTTGTATTTGTGTATATTGATTCCCTAAAACCACCTTGAAAAGTAAATATTATCTTCTTTTTATAGTAGAAAAATCTGAGGCTCAAGATTACAGAGCTTTCATATGGCAAAGAGAAATTCCTTATGACATGGACTCCTCCAGCCCCTAATTATAGGGATCACTTTCAGAATGAACTTTTATCACAATTTAAATCTGGCAATTTAGTTAATAGATGGACGCAATATTTAATACAACCAAATTAAAATGTCAGTTACATATTTAGAGAAGTCATAATAACATTAAATATGCATTAACTCATTATTTCTTGGCATCTCATATGTAGGACACCTGAAAGAACTTAAATTGAATCTAGTTACACTTGCTGGTGCTTTAATCTGGGATTTCCCAGCCTCCAGAACCAGAAGAAACAAATGTCTGTTGTTTATAAACCACTCATTCTCTGGCAGTTTGTCACAGCAGCCTGAACAGACTAAGACAAAACACGAGTTAAACAAAATGAAAGTCACCATCATCTAAATGTGGCACAGGATAACTGAGTTTGATATGAACAAACCACTTCCCTCTACACTTCTTGCTCTCTGGATTACATCTCTTCACATGTGTCTGTGACTGCAGCTCATGTTCCCTCTCCTTGTCATCCTACAGGAAGAGGTGCATGTCCCTCTACACCCATGGCAGTTCCTCTCCTTAAGCTGATAATCACTTGTCCCATTCTTTTTGAAAACAGTAATATTCAATCTCTCAAGGTCATTGCCTTTATTTTTCTAGGAATTCCATTTTTCTGGCATTTTTACATGTTTAGGATATACATATTATAATTAAAACAAACAAGCCCAAACCCTAAAATATAGTGTGCCTCACAGTCCCCCTGCTCTTGCCTACACTACTTGAACAGAGTGTTTCTCATTATCAAAACATCTTCATGACCTTTCATCCACTGATGTCTATGCATTTCACTCCCATCTAGTGTCTACTAGTGTTCTCACTGCTAAATCTAGAAGACAGCTTTCAATCTTTATCTTACTTGCCTTTTCTGCAGCATTTGTCATAGTCTACCATTCTTTCTCAGCATAATACTCCTCTTCTGGTACTCCTATTTATCCCATTACTCCATCTCTGAAATCATGATATTAGTATTTACTATACTTCCCATGATATTATACCTTCCATTCCTTACTCTAAATGCAAAACTAATTCCATGACTGCAGCTATCCCAACTTGGCTGAAATATTCAAAAGGATTTATTTCTAGACTTCAGTTCATGACCTGCACCTCAAAAAAAAAAAAAAAAATATATATATATATATATATATATATATATATATATATATATATATATATATTGGTCATCCACTGTAAAGTAAAAAATAGAAATTTGAACCAACAATATGTGACATTTACAGCCTTGTCCTCCTCATCTATCTCATTACTGCCTTAAGATACTAATCACCTCTCTTTCATCTAATCTTGATCTCCAATCTGGATCTACTGAACATCTAATTTTATACACTCTTACTTGGTTCCCTGTCACCTATGAAGCAATGCCATTTATTTAATGCACTTTTGCAAAGGCCTTCCTCTTGTTGGCCCTGTGCTACATGTAATGTACACAAGATCTTTTGGCCTCAGAAGCACTGTCATTTAAGGAAGAGAGGTGCAGCAAAGCTGGAATAAGTATCAAAGATAAGTATGCAGAACCGTGGGCAGTGACAGGTTAGACTTTGAGATCAAATGCAGCTGTATTTCAGATGAGCAAGAGTTACTCATTTAAAGAGGGAAGGGAATGGGTGCGGAAAGCAGAGAATGCAAGCAAATGAGATGGAAGAGTGAGGAATCAGTTTTCCATACTCAGTTAAAGAGCTTGTACTTTCTGTAAGAGATTTAATTTTCCCAAATTCTACCATGCACATAAATCGCCCTTAACATTTCTTAGAAATACTGATCTGGGACGCACTTCTCAAGATTCTGATCCATCAGCTCAGAGTCTACACAAGGGAGAACACATTTTTAACAGGGACCACAGGTGGCTTTGATATTGGGATATTCATGAATTCTACATGAGAGAAAGAGGTCATAAAAGGATCTCATCAAGCACAAAGGATATAGGAAGAATAAGTCCAAGAGAGGTACATCAGCAAGGACTTTGCAGCAGAGCAGCAAAGAGGGTTTGAGGTACCAACTCAGGCAAGGATGGCAAGGATGGAAAGAGGACATGACATACACCTATGAGGAATGACATAGGTAGGAGTCAGTAAACAATTATAGACCAGTGGTGAGAAAGATAAGGATAATGCCCAAGTTTCTAGATTAAAGTAACAGATGCTCAATTTGGATGTACTATATTCACAGTAACAGCAGAACAAGGGCAATAGAATATAGAGATCTGACATTCAGAGGAGTAGGATGCATTGGGCTGAATCAATGACTTTGGAATCATCAATCATCAAGATAAAGATTAGTATCAAAGGTCATAAAAGTAGACCCATTCATATGGCCAATCTAGAAACTCAGCATGCCACATAAGATATCCTTACTCCTGGTTACTTCTCCAACTTTTTCTTTGGAGGAGAAGGGTACCAGGGATTGAATTCAGGGTCCCTTGACCACTGAGCTATATCCTTAGCCCATTTTGTATTTTATTCAGACACAGGGTCTCACTGAGTTGCTTAACACCTTGTTTTTGCTGAAGCTGGCTCTGAACTTGTGATCCTCCTGCCTCAGCCTCCCGAGTTGCTGGGATTACAGGGATTACAGCAGAATACAAAGACTTAAACCACCACAGCTGACTTCAACTTATTTTTTAAGTGTTCTCTATTACTTTTCTTGTTATAAAATGTATGTGTCGTTTCTGTCATAAAAATATTTAAAACAAAGAGCGCAGAAAAGTTCATAATACGCTTCTACCAAGTTTCAACAAATCTTAATATTCTGTCAAATTTGTTTCAGAGTTTTTAAGGGAAACTAATCATGAAACAAACAGTTGCCCCATTTTACAGTCTCATAATCCCCCTTGCCTCCTCAGAAGTAACATTTATTTTGAATTTGGTTTAATCATTTATTGGGTGCTATTAATCAGCATTCAGTGGCTGTGACCAAAATAACTGACAAGAACAATTTAGAGAGGGAAAAAGTTTATTCCAGGCTCACAGTTTCAGACATGCAGTCCATGCTCTGGCCAACTGCATTGCTCTGCGTCCCAGGTGAGGGAGAACATCATGATGGAAGGGGTTGAAGAGAGCTGCTTAGTTCTTCCTGCTTCAGGTAGAAAGCAGAAAAAGAGAAGGAACTAAAGACTAAACAGGAACCTACTTCCTCCAGCCATGCCCCACCTGCCTACAGTTACCATCTAGAAATCCATCAAATGGATCAATCCACTCATTAGGCTGTAGCTCTCATAATCTAATCATTTCACCTCTGACCATTTCTGCATCCACATATTAGCCTTTGGGGGAACACTTCGTATCCAAACCATGACATATTTTTATACTAACTCTAATGTACTTATAGGTGTAAGTAATACATGCTACTGTTTTGCATGCTTCCACGCTTTACATAAATTCTATTGCCCTATAAAGATCATCTAGAATTTACTTGGATTTTTTTCTTTTTTATTTCTTCAATACTATGTTTGTGGAATTTATCCACTAACAAGGACTCTGCATTATTATAATTGCTACCCAGGTCATTGTTCAAATTGACTTTTGTTTATTCATACAATTTCCTATTGATGGGAGTGACAGTTAACAGGCTTAACAACCTGCTTGCATTCTGTATCTCAGCCAAACCAGTCACTTTTAGAACCGTCATATTCACGTGGCACATGACTTCTGGCCTTTTTTTTTTCTGTCCTGTCTGCCTGAAATACTTTTCCAGCATTAGCACACAATGCTTTTTGTCCTTTACTATTTCTCTTTCTTTTTTTCTTTCTTTTCCCTTTAGGATCCATACAAACATAATTCTCAATCTACAACTATACAAAGAAAATGTAAACATTTTAATAATTATTTAAGAATTAAAAATGGTCAAATTCCTAAAAATCAATTTATGGAGCTGCTGCTATGTTTCAGTTGTTACAGTACTATAAAGTAGTTTCAAATTCTTCCCACACTCATAGCAATTATAATGAAGAATATTAACAACAATAACAAAGAGAAAAGAGAATGAAAAACAGTGTGTGTGTGTGTGTACATACACATATATATAAAAAAAACAACGGTAATTAGCTAATTACATCTTAATTGGGTAGAGAGATATAATTTTAAATCTGCATACCAGTACAGGCAATATTATTGAAAATAAAATGATTTACACAGCAAATTAAACATTAACTTTGTATAACAAAATGATGCATGAATGAGTCACTGTCTAAATGTGTACATACACAACTAAGTCTTAATTGTAAATCATGTACTTAATGAAAACAATAGGAAACTACATAGTTGGATGACCACATGAAACTAAGTAAAAGTGATAGAAAACAACAGCAGAATACAAAGACTTAAACCATTCCTAGAAGATAAAACTAAGTACTTCTTCTGCATACAGCATTATTACAAGTAACTTGAAAGATATTTTCTCCTTTGAATAGTAAAAAACTATATCCCAAATTATCACACAAACACTGAAAAGTTCAGAAACTAATATTAAGGAAGAAAGTGACTCAAAAGTAAAAGAAAGAATTTTGACCTATGAAACAGATAAGACAAACATGGCAATTCCAGATCACACACCTGCCAAGAATATCACAGAGACAGAAATAAATCCATTTGTGCAAACTATGCCTTACCAAACAATAGCAGACCACACAATCCATTTCTGTAAAACAATTCAGTGGAATCTCTTGGCATAATTTCAAGATTAATTAAAAATACTGCAAAGCACAGGTAGAGAAAGAATTGCATTGTTTGGCAGGAAGAAGAAGGGAGACAAGAAAGTTTTGTTTTGTCTTTACAGAAAAATTCAAGAATGGGACAAAATATTGAAAGTGATACCTGCTTTTAAGAATGCTGACTAAATGATGCCTAGTTAGTAATCCAAAACCAGGTACCTATAAATCTAAATCTATATTAAAAAAAAAAAGTTAAACAAAGAGCTGGATTTGTGGCTCAGTGGTGGAATGCTTGCCTACCATGTGTGAGGCACTGGGTTTGATTCTCAGCATCCCATGTAAATAAATGAACAAAATAAAGGCCCATCAATGTCTAAAAAAAAATTTTAAAAAGTTAAGCGATTTTGTAACTTAAAGTGAACATAATAATCACATTGTTGCAATAAGATTAGAGCATAGTTTGTAGGAAAACTGGATTAAAATGGGATAGTGCAGTTGGAGGATGATCACTGAGTCTTTAATTAGACAGACCACTGACTCTGTCCTCATCACCTGACATGAATTTTCATTCTTTCTGTGCCTTGATTTATCATGAAAGTCATGGAAAGAAATCCTGATTGAAATCTTTTTTTCCATTAGTCATTAATCATGACTGTAGGCAAATTACTTAATTTTACTGAGCATTTAACTCCTCTAAAAAACAAGGCTAATTATACCTTCTTAAACCACAGTGAACATTAAATAACACATGGGAAGTGTCTTTGCCCACAGAAACCCATAACTTACTTAAAAAAAAACTATCTACCATTTAACCAGCACTCACAATACTAGTTCCCTGAGTGATAAGATTCAGGTAAGAAGATTTTAAGATTTCTGTGTGGGGTAAATCTTCGTAGAAATGAATAAATGTTAAGAAAATTTCATCCATTGTGTATATTGTGTATTATTTTAAAGTTACATCAACTGGCCATTCTCACCCAAAGCTCAAATGTCCTTTGTTGGCAAGGTCTTTCGTGGCTACTGAAACAATTCCTACTAATTAGTGCACCATGTCTTTACTCTTGTTTTATTTTTCTTCTTGGCACCCATCCTTACCTGACACATCCATACTTGAATGCTTCCTGGCTGCTTACCCACACTGGAATGTAAGTTTAGCAAGAGCAGAGAATTTATGTTGTTTACTGTTGGATTGCTGACCAATAATAGGTGCCCAATCAATATTTGCTGAAAATATACATTAAAAAATTACATAAGAAACATCTTTTAAAAAGAAGATTATCTTGAAGCAATGGAACATTAGAAAAATTATACTCATGTAAATTTCCATATCTTAGAAGTACCACACTGGATACTATACGATGACAGAACCAGGGTCTGTGGTTTTCAAAATATAGGTGAATAACAAAGAGATCAAGAGGCTGAGCTGGCACAGTCTTGGAAGGGTTAGAACCAGAAATAAACACCAGCTTCAAAAGCAACCTTCAAGCTTCATTGAGTGAAATAATTACTATTACTTAGTGCATAGCAATCTGAGAGCACCTGCTGAATAAAGGCACTGTATTTTGAGTGTCTGCTATATACAGATATTGGTTTTGATGTTTTATATTTATGACTTCCCTGAATCTTTAATCAAAGCCGATGAGTGTTACAGTATCATTCTTTAATTTCATAAGTCAGATATCTTGATAAGGTATTTAACATAATCACTTACTCATATTTATTTTGCTTCTCAAAGATATGATTGTTACCCACCATGAGCGGATACATTAACTGAGTCTGTTTATCCAAAAGAGATTAATAAAATTTACCCAAATATTATAGATTTAAGTACTACACCAAGAATCCATACCCAAGGCCTTCAAAATTCATATCCCGGCTAAAATAAACTTCTAATCCAAGATTTTCTATAAAATTGGAGTGGAAAATATGTATTCTATTTTCCCCCTCTCCCCAGCTACCATTTAAAATTTCTTCAGCCAATCTCTAATTCATTCCAAAAGAAATCCTATTTGCCTAGATACCAATCTAAATATATTTCGAATGTGGAGAGATCAATTTTGTTTTAATTATATTAGAAAGGTCATTCTATATTGCCTACAGAGCATTCAAAGTTTACACCCTTTATATGAAGCACAATGCCACATTCTGTGTCATATTTAATATACTGGAAAAATAACTATCTCAAACGTATACCTTAGCCCTGCTTACAAGTCTATTATATAAAATGGCATTGACTAAAGATAATAAATGAAACCTATTGAAAGAAATATGTCCCTTGTCTAGTTGTGTGTACTAATTTACATAAAGACCATTCATTATCCACACATTCACATTTATGTTTATGTCTATAGCTGTACATGTAATACATGTAACAGACAATTTATACACTAGTACTTCTGGAATTATCAGGTTCAAAATTTTAAAAATTAATATGAACTTGGTGTATCTAAACAACATAAACCACTTGCTTGGATTTCTTAAGGGCCTAAATTTTTTTAAATGTTTTCTGCTCTTTTTTTCATTAAAATTATATCTACTGTTAAAGAGAGAAAAAAAAATCCTCTTCATTCCAGAGTTTGTAGCTCACCAAGAGGAGTGGTTTCATTTATGCAATTTAAAAAAAAAAGGAATAATCACTTTCTCCTTTTGATTTATAATCACCTGTAAAATATGATACAATGGAAAGTAACACTACAATTTTAAGAGTGGACACATGAATAATAGGAGTGAACTTCCTGATTTTACACTTTGCTGTAATTAACAATTCTTAGAAGGTAGCTTAGGGGGATAGTTTTTTTTGGGGGGGGGTTAAGATTTATGATGTACTTTTAAAAAATCCTGAGCATGGGCAAAATTTATCTTTGAAGTTAGGGGATATAATTAAAATGTAAATAGACCTTGGATTCATAATGCTTTCCTATCTGTTGCTCTGTGCAGACTTGGGTTTCTAATTGTTCTTTAGCATTGTGTTGAAGCAAGTTAAAGGCCAGAAAAGGGAAAAACAGGATGGGCTCCCCTTGAAAGGCAAGTAAATTTAGCACCTCAATTACTTATAATTCTATGTAATTTTAAAATAAACTTTTAAGTTTAGAAACATTTTAAATGAGTAAAAAAATTGTGAAAATAATATCAACTATCTAGATAACCTACACCGAGTTTCTCCTCTCATTAACATCTAACATTCCTACAGTACATTTGTCCTAATCCTTCAACTGACGGTATTAACTGTTATTAACTAATGCTAATATTTTATTCAAAGGTCCTTAGTTTTCGCCTAAAGTCTTTTTTTCTGTTCAGGGATATCATATTTACACTCAGTCACCATGGTACGTCAGACTTCTCAGACATTCTTCTTATTTTTGTAATGACTTTGATAATCTTGAGGAGTTCTGGTGAGGTATTAAGGTTTCTCAATTTAGATTTGCTTCTTAATTCCTCCCCATAATGTGACAGGGTTTATGGGTTGTAAGAACCAAAAAATAGAAGTTTTGCCAGTCTCCTCCCATCCTGTCAAGAGTACAGTCTCAAGAAGACTTTTCACTGTTGATGTGAACTCAACCCCTTGCTGAAATGGTATTTATTTGTCAAGGTTCTCCATTATAAAATTGTCCTCCCTGCTTTTGGCTCTGGTTTTCTGAAGGAATTAAAAGTCTCATCCCACACTTATGAAGTGGAAGTGACGCTTCACTTCCATTATGGCTTGGATCTTGAATGTTCCCCAAAAGCTTACCTGTTGAAGGCTTGGTCCCCAGATGACAGCAAAATTGGGGAGTGATGGAAACTTCATGGGATGAGGGCTGAATGGAAAAAGGCTGCAGAGGCATGTGCTTGAAGGAGATATTGGGACCCAATACCCCCTCTATTTTGTGCTTTCTGGCTGCCATGGGGTAAGCAGATTCCTCTGCCACCTGCTTCTGCCATGATGTGCTGCCTTACGACAGGTCTAGCAACTGCACGGAGCAACCACAGACTGGAACCTCTGACTCCCCTGACCAAAATAAATATTTCCTTTTTCAAATCAATGACCTCAGGTGTTTTGTCACAATGACAAAAAGCAGACTAGTACAACTTCCTATCTACAAAATGTATTTGAAGTTTGTCTGCGTAAGAAATTTTATCTCTTTTCTGTCCTTTATTAAACTATTCAATACTTATTTACATCACTATAGATATTAGTTTAAATGTTACCTCAGCATGAATTTGGTATGTACTTTTTAACATCATTTCTACATCTGGCTACTGCAATCTATAAAAAATGGTAATTTTCCAATACAAAAATAAAATAAATATCATCCACTGTTTTATTTATTTTGAAATAATGGTAGAGAAGAAAAACTTACATTAAAACATTCTTTTAAAAATTAGATTGTTTGGGGCTGGGGTTGTGGCTCAGTGGTGGAGCGCTTGCTTAGCATAGGTGAGGCACTAGGTTCGATCCTCAGCACTGCATATAAATAAATAAAATAAAAGTCCATCGACAACTAAACAATATTTTTTAAATGAGGTTGTTAAAAATATACAATTTAAATAAATGGTCCTTGATTCTTCCATAGAATAATACATTTTAGCATCAAAGGCTGATACTTTAATTGGTAATAATGTTATCTATCAAATTAAAAATCAAATATTAAAGTAGATGTAAACAGATTTCCATAAGAACACTGGAAACCGAGAAACCTAAGCTTCCAATCAAAATGTAACAGCAAAACAAGCCAATTTTATTAGCTGTCATAACTATGTAACTCTTCCATGATTACTTCTGCAGGTATACATAGAATATCCACATCACTTACGGTGGCCTTTTGAGGACATTAGTGAATAAGTCTGATTCAATAATTTCAAAGTTGAAACTTACTAAATGGAACTTTCTGGACACTTAAAAAATAGATAAACATTATAAATTTCTACCGATGTAAAGTAATTAACAGTGACAGAATTCAAAATAGTGGTCACAGCAGAGAAAGGTACTAACTGACTGGATGGAAACAGGTAAAAATATTCTGAGCAACAGATTTAAGATTCCTATAGTTCCAACTTTATTATATGTATTGTCATGGTTAATTTTATGAGCCATTCTGACTAGAGCTAAGAGATACTCATATAGTTAGTAAAATACTATTTCTTGGTGTACCTGGGAGGGTGATTTTGGAAGAGATTAGCATTTTAATCAGCAAATTTAGTGAAGATCACCCTCACCACAGAAGAGTGCATTAATCATCTATTGAGAGTGTGAACAGAACAAAATGGTTGAAGGGCAAATCTGATCTCTATGAGCAGGGACATCCATCTTCTCTTGCCTTGGGACACTGATGTCCCTGGTCTCAGGTCTTTAGTCCAGAACTGACTCTTCAGAAGTGTATTCTCATCACCCCAGTGTACCTGACTGTGGGGCTAGGTTACATGTTTAGTGTTCTCTATGCCTAGTTTCCTCCAGGCATCTCTACTGATAACATTACAAACATAACCAAAATAAAGCATGTTAGAAACAATATTTTATTGGAAAAAGGTAACATTTTTAGACAAACGCGTGAAGGGAAGATTAAATGCTTTGATGAAGTAACAGAACCAAAATCTTCTACAATGTACAACAATTATTTTCTTAGTATGAGGCATTTAATTTTCTGTTTTGTTCATGTCAAAAATATGTTGCCTAAAACTGATTTTTCCAAAGTTAAAGGATACTATTAAGTTTATATACTATATTAATGCAACTTCAAATAGGCATATTACTAAAAAAGTTGAAGACATATGGGACCTTTAAAAGTTAATCATATACATTTTTTTAATTTCTAGGATAATCAAACTTCCAAGGAGGTAGGCCCCTGAATGGCCTATTTTATGCTGGATGTCAATTCTGTCTCCTTTATTGTATAGTATATCAAGCAATAAACCAATCCATGTGAATTCAGCCAAAATATCTTTCATAATAGAAATTAAGTACTGACTGTAGGAAAAACAAATTGCACTTTTGTCAGATAAATAAATAGCAATACTGTTTATTAACTATTCATTTTACTCATAACATGTACGTATTTGGAGTTCAGCATTCACACTGAGAATTTTACACCATAAAGACTTAAAATTAAAAGGACTAAGAAGAGCATAACAATAAGAGATTTTTTTAACACCTGACTTTTAAGTATCATCTGTCTTCAATGTCTTTGCAACATAAAAACTAAACCCCCCTTTTTTACACATTTTCATCTTTTGTACCAAATTTTCTTAAATTATACATTTGCTAGTGTGCGAGTGATTGTATAAAATTTCTACCAAAAATGCAAACAAAAGAAAATTCAACTTCAGTTAATTAGCTGTAACAATCCACATTCAGAAGAATAGAACAAAAAATTCTGGGGTTTTGTTTCCTAAGATGGATACAATGAAGATTTATTTTTCTTCTTACTTTGCATCTTTTAATTCAGCTCCATGCCTCCAGACAGTTAGGACCCCCACTCAACTCCCCATAGATGACAAGAACCTTCAAAATGTTTGAACCCTTCAGACTTGTGTTGGAAACCTCAATCAACAGGTGGAGCTCTGTCTGCCAGGAGTCTTTGGGTTGGGCATCTCAGGATGGCTGTGTCAGTCACTTGTAAGTATGTGTGTTCCAGAATACTGGTCATTATTGGGGCACCCCTACATGGTCTCCATAGATATAACCCCTAGGAGTGAGGTTCCATGATGGCTAGGATCTCCATGCCCTGAAGCAGATGCCTCTGAACCCCAAGTCCCCCAAAATGCCCAGGCCTTCCTGCCCTGTCCTGGAGGAAGATGGAAGCAGGAACTTCTCCTTATATCTTATTTAACAAATTAAATTTTCTTTCTAAGATGTCAACAACACAATAATAGACTAATAATAAAACATTAAAAGACAGTTTATTGTTGTCAACACAATATTCTAATTATCTGGGGGTGCAAGGTGCCATGCATAACACTTCCCCAGAGGCTATTTACTGAACAATTTGCCTCCCATAGTTATCTCCATTCATGTACACGTAATTATTTATTTCAATCTAGAAATGCCAGTGTAGTTAGAATATTTCTATAAATGACACTAGCTGCCAAACAGCAAAACAGAGAAGCTTGAAGTCTGAAGAACAAAGGGAAGGGCACTTTTAATTCCAAGTAATACAAAGCATGAATATTGACTAGCAATGGGAAAATGTTACCACAAGAACATTAGACAAAAAAACAAATTAGGCAAAATTTCAGTAGGTCTGTAATGATAGCCTAACTCTATTTGTGCAAACCCTGATGCTTTGAATGATATCCTTTCCAGCCAGTTACTTGGGGTTAACTTCTGGCTAACTCAACCTATCAAGCATTTAACTATGTCCACTCAAGCCAGTTATCTCTCAAAGTGACCTCTACTAGGTATTATCACCTCAATAGATTTAGAGGAAAATCAAACAAATTTAGTAGCATTATTCATAGCAAACAAAAGTTGGAAACAAGACAAATGCCCACCAACTGATCGATGGTTAAACAGAATGTGATGTATCTAAGAAAGGAATTAATACTTAGTCTTAAAACGGAAGTAAGCATAGAGATGTGCTCTAAAAATGAAAGAACCTTGAAAACATGCTAAGGGAAAGAAATCAATCACAAATGACCACACATATATAATTCCCTTTATAAAAAGTACCCAAAAAGGGCAAATCTCTAGAGGCAAAAGTACATCAGTACTTGCTTAAAGAATGAGATATCTGAAGGAGTAAGAAGTTGAGCACCAAAGAGTAACAGTTACTTCCTGAGGTGATGAAAACATTCTAAAGTTCGCTGTGGTGATGGTCACACAACTCTGTGAATACACTACAAACCATTTAATTGTACACTTCAGATACGTAGACCTCTTAAAAGTGGGTTTCCTTTGAGTCTTTTTCCTTAAGAAGCAAATGAAATCTTGAAAGATTTCATATATCCCTGGGCATCAATTATCACTTACATGTCAAGACATTCTTGCAGGTACTGATTCCTACCTCCATTCTTTAGCTAAGTAACAGGACATTTGTAACAGAAATTTCTAGAACCCCTGGATCAATCATTTGGCTAACAGTTTATTGAGATATAACCCACTCAGTCCTGTAGTTCATCCATTTTAAAGTGTATAACTCAACAGTTTTAGTATATTCACCAAGTTGCACAACTAATATGTTTTAATTAACTCACTAACTTGATTAAGAAAGGACTCCCAGGGACTGGGGTTGTAGCTCAGAGGTAGAACACTTGCCTAACATGTGTGAGTCACTGGGTTCGATTCTCAGCACCACATATTAATAAATAAAAATAAAGTTCTATCAACAACCAATTTTTTTTTTAAAAAAAAAAAGGACTTGCCAATTTTTTAGTCTAACTTTCAAACCTAGTATTTACTCTTATCATCATTACCAAAAAGATTGGCTCAACAATGTCTCAGAACACTGTCTTTGCCAAAATTGGACACTTTAAAATTAGCCAATGCCTATATCCACCCTGGCATAAAACTACCTTCTCCTGTTTTGTTTTGTTTCATTTAATTTGTATAAACTTGGCTGAGATGAGACTCAAGTGGGCTGAAGAATGAAGAAGCTCAGGGACTCCCATGCTCCTGTAATTCCTCTGTGTTCCCATAAAACCCAAGAATAAGTTTCCCAAAAATAATTATCTCTAAAGAGATATGTAAGTCTAATACAAAAGGCCTCACATTTACTATACGTATAACAATTACAGACACAAAAGAATATTGTTAAATTCTGTCTCTACCCCCAGGATAAAGCATATGCATTATAGTAGGGGTTTCAATAAACATAATTTTAAAATCATTTTTAATTAAGCTGAGTGCTTTCATACTTGGACACTAATTATGCTAACATTAAAACTAGACCTTGAGTCTGATCTTTCACTTACATATTTAAAAACATGGGGAAAAAACTCCTTAATGGGATATAAAACGGGAGTTACAAAATATTTATTCTGCAAAATCTTTAACAAATTAATTTAATCTAAATTTAACCGACCTAATTCACATGATTTACACTGAATGGAATAATTTACTTACAAGTAGAGTCTAGCCTTCAAACTTCTACAACCTTAAAAGAAAATTCTGTACCAACTATAAATAATACTCTTTTATTTTCATTTGATGCTCAAGTAGATCCATACTCCAAAGTACTTGTCTGTTCTAACACTCTAAAGAGTTTTAATTTGTTGCAAATCAAATCAAATTCCATTAGTGAGGGGGGAAATGCATGTTAAATTTTAGATGCATGCTTAAGTGCATTTCATTTTGGATCTTGACCTACTTTACAAAGCTTACATGGCTTAAATCAAACACTGAACCACATCATCATTAAGTCATAATCAAATACACTTCATTATTTTTTTTGTCTTGTGGTGCTTTTTAAATTTGTTTTTTTCTAAAGCGTATGTATCTCTTTAGAGATACTATTTGGGGAAAGTTAGTCTAAGAAATCATAATAATTTCAATACTCAAAGAAAGACATGCAACCAACAAGGAGCTGAGCTTATACAACCGATTTAGAAGACACAAAGGAGAGGATAGGGGTTAGAAAGATTATCAAGCATGTTATACTCATTTGTTACATTAAACATTCTTCAAAGGCAAGATGCACAAAGTTTCCAAAAAAGTTAACACCAAATGTCCTAAAGAACTTGCTTTGATTATAGAGTTTATAATCATTTCTGGCACCAAATTCATTAAATTGTATGGCAATAAAATTAAAGCCAAAATAAAGTAATTTTTACATGAACAATTTTTTACATGAACATGTACGCAGCCAACACTATTAAATGCCCTCTTTTCAGACCTATGGAAATGTTCACTTGTTTCCAAATATACAGTCAACCTGAATACAGACAATACAGTTTTGTAAATGAAGAATGAAAAGCAAATAGTTTAAAAGTTGTTTTATCAAGATACCTGAAAAAACCAAAGCAGGCTGGTTTTACTAATCAAATTTTCTCACTGAGCTCAGATAAAATTTACAAAAGAGGAATGATTCAATACAAGAAAATGAACATGCGTTTACATGTAGTCGATGCTCAACAGGCCTAAATGACCTGCAAATTCCATAATCATAATCTGAGTACAAAACCTGGTAGTATAGAAAAGGGAGCAGTCCAAAGGACTTATTGAAGAGTTTTCTATAATACCTAACTGAAGAAAGTAAGTTATTCCATACAGGAAGACCAGAGCAGCCAAATGACAACCTGGTTCAATTTTCTCACGTGCAAAATACTCTATTCCTCTTTATTGTCCTCTTTACCCAAGACTGCTGGTCAGAGGGTGTCAGCTTTCCATTATGTGACAAACACTTGAGATAATGGACTCCTAAGGAAGCTGTTATATTAGCTTTCAGTCCCAGTGGCCTCTGAACCTGTTGTGAGGCAGCGCATCCTGGCAGAAGCACATAATAGAAGAAATCTCTTTGACTCATAGCCACTGGAAGCAAAGAAAGAAACGGGGAGGGGCAGATCCAACACCCCTTCAAGAGCAAGGCCTTAGGGACCTAACTTCCTCCTACTAAGCCCCACCTTCTGAAGATTCCACTACCTCCCAACAGCGCCACCAACTGGTAACCAGGCCTTCTTAACACAAGGGCCTTAGCGGACCCTTCCCCAAACCACACCATAGACTTTACCTCTATTTTTAAACAGCAGCCTAACCAGGCGCTGTGATCTGGGAGGCAGCACAAAGGATAGGAAAAGAAGCCCAGAACCAAAGAGGAGTCTTCCCAGATGTGTCTTCACCACTGTCAGGGGAGAAGACCCACAGAACAGCTTGCACCTGAAGCAGAATACAGGTCACTGTGACTTCTGAAGTTATCTGAAGAGTGACAAGAGAATATTAATCTGGACAGAATAACCTGTACAAAATATTAATCAGAATTTCAAAACATTTCAGCTAAAAACAGATCTTTCCTTAACTTTCAAGCCTGTTATCCACTTTCCTGTTTTGAATAGTTACTATCTAAGAAATGCACTGCATGGGAACTCCACTTAAACACTGTCTCATTTAGCTCCCATGGTAACAACTCTGGGAAGAGACTTCATACCACTACTTTTTTTTTTTGTACCAGGGAAGGAATCCAGGGGCACTTAACGACTGAGCCACATCCCCAACCCCATTTGTATTTTTCATTTAAAAACAGGGTCTCGTTGAGTTGCTTAGGGCCTCCCTAAATTGCTGAGGCTAGCTGTGAACTCACAATCCTCCTACTTCAGCCTCCTAAACCGATGTGATTACAGGCATGCGCCACCATGTCCAGCTAGTACCACCACTTCTGCTGACAGAAATCCACTAGAGACACAGAAGGAACATTCAATATGGTAGATGGAAGTCTGGACACAGAAAAGCTCCCAAGTGTATATCATCACCAAATTTCTGTATCATCTCAAAAAAAAAAAAGAGTTCTTCTGTTTCAAAATAGTTTATATTTTATATAATTTTTTAATAAACCAGTAGATACCCTCAATTAAAACAAAAGCTAATGAGCTGGAAAGTGTTCATATTTTGAGACTATACAAATATTTGCTTTAGAAAAGCTGAATAGAAAGGGAAAATGGACACATATGTACACATGCATCCCTCTGCAGTTTTTCCTTTGGGTGGGAAACAGTTCTTCCCAAGAATTTGCCCTGGCCCAACTTAAATAAAAAGTCTAATTGTCAACCTTTTTCTTTTTAAAAAAAAGATATTTATTTATTTTATTTTATTTATTTCATACATGACAATAGTGGAATGCATTATATTCATAATTATCCCTTCACAGCACAATTTTTCATAACTCTGTATTTAAATTGCCAACCTTTTTCTACTTTCTCTGGTTCTAAAAGCACATGGTTCCAAAGATGGTTCTTTTGTTTGGAAAAATATAATGAAGTCTTTTGTAAATGCCAAGATAGGTTGGAGCCTTGAGAGTTAAATTCTCCTGCATAATAAAATAACAAAAAAATGTAATTCTAGGTAAACATCTAGAAGTGAAGATATAAATAGATTGCAATTGAGAATGGACCCCTCAAATGTGGGAGGAGACACTAGCTGTATAGAATGAGAAACCAGCAAGGTAGTTTCTTTCTAGAGGGGTAATCACAAACTCTTAAGATTGCTAAGCAACCATAAGTTTTTCTCTTCCAGGGCTATGCTGAGTCACATTTCTTATTTATCTCCCATTCTACAATCTGTCTATGACATATAAGAGCTTTTAGTTGGCTACAAAGAAAGAAACTAGGAACCAAGCTATGAAATTCAGGAAAGAACAAAGCTACAGAATTCAGAATGGCAGGAAGAGAAAGGCAGGTGACCAACAACCCAATCAAGGTATAAGCAGGCATTCAGAACAAGAGAAAATTTACTAGCATCCCAGCCTCCAAAATACTGAGAGTGGGACTGAATTTCCCATAAAAAATGGAATGGGATAATTTGGATTATTAAGAGAATATAATTCCAGAGATTCAGAAAATTTGGTGAGCATGAATTTACTAAAAAGTAAAGGAAAGGGCAGAGGAAGAGAGTAATGGAGGAGGAAAGACAAGGAAAATTGTGAAAATAAAATTTAAAAAAGAGAAGAGAGGAAGGGAAGGAGGAAGGACAAATGCTGACCAGATGTCTCTCTCCCCACTGTTGATGAAACCAAGAGACAAAAAGATGTTGCCTGTGTTAACACCATACATTCAAATTTACAATGAGGATCTGAGTAATTTTACCATCTTAGAGTTCATCTAGTTTAATCCTCTCCAATGTATAAAAACAAACGTGACTTTCAGAAAGTTAAGAGCCAGCCTGGTATCTTACAACTCTTTAGGGACAATTCTCATTCTATCCTGAGCCACTCACTTTTGGAAGTTCATCATAAGAAAATTTAACTTAGTACAAATGCCCTAAACTACTGTTTTCAAGAATGTCAGGGAACTCTATTGTTTAAAGAAGCACAGATAATTATTTCTTCTAATTTGAATTTCCTTGGGTGATAATTCTAATTTTCCCCAACTCATAAGCCATCTTCTCAATGTTCTTGTCTCCCTAGCAACTACCTCCATACTTTTCATTTACACACACACACACACACACACACACACACATGCGTGCCAATTGATATAATATACTCCTTAATTGTACTGACATGGATATGGAGACTATTGTGATGAATGTGGCCCAGCCCTATATCTCATGGAGCTTCAGCCCAGTGGAAAACAAAAATGAAAATCAGTGTAATTAGGGATATGAAACTCTGTATTGTCAAGGGGTCCAGAGGACAGGCTCTAATAGTGTTATAATGACTATACAGGGACTCATCTTCCTGGGGTCAGCTAGGGATGGAGGACAGCAGTGTTTCTGGTTCCTAGTTCAGTTCCTAAATACAGCAGGTGTTAGTTAAAGTCTTCACCTGTACTGAATTTTGAAGAACAGACTCTGCTATTTCATATAAGCTTATCTAGAAAATTCATTCATTTATTCATTAAATGCCTAATATATGCTAAGTACTACAGCAAGCATTCAGAATATAACACTGAACATAATGTACCCAGCTCCAACCCAGAAGTTTTTTTTTTTAAGCTATACACAATTAACTCCTGTTGTGATATGCATTTTAATAGCAGCAAGAAGGAGGGTCCCACAGAGTCTAGTTTGATGCAATGAACTGAACTTCAAAAAATGTAGTTTGAAATAAGGTCAGAAGTATGCTTGGGCATTAATGACTAAGACTGCTAGCTAACATGCAGAAATGGGAGAAAATGAGCTGCAGAAGACAGAGTCAATTAATACCTGAAGGAGGAGGGAATATTCTGAGAAGATGAAGGTAGAAGGGCTTGAACCTGGAAGGGTGATGGGATGCTACATGCTCCAAGTGAACCAAGTAAGAGTGGGGCCTGCTGAAAAGTCTTGAGATCAGTGGGGGGTATGTCCCCAAAGGGGATTGTTGGCCTCAATCTCTTGCTCTTCCCTTTTTGATCCCTGGTCATGACATGTGTGGTTTTGCTCTGCCATGTGCTCCTATCTTGATGTGCTGCTTTTCCACAAGCCCAAAGCAACCAAGCTCACAAGGACTGAAACCTGAAAAATTGTGATCCAAAATAAACCTTTTCCCTTTATTAAGTTAATTGTCTCATTTTATTATATTATAGAGCTAACACAGTGACATAGAAGGTGAAACCAAAAAGACAAATATGAGGTAACATTTAGAGAATAAGTTCAAAAGATATAGTATTAGAACACAAGGGGAGAAATTTTAATATCCCATGCTTGAATTAAAAGTTCATAGGAAATAAGTGCAGTAATGGGATTCTCAGACAAATAAAGAAGGAAACCTGATTAAATGTTATCTCCTGAAACTATAATGAAAGGGCAGTGAAATCAACCCCAGCAATGTTTGGATCATGAACTGAGTAAGTGAAAACAGTAAATCCTCTGTGCTTAGGATGTGCCCAGCACAGAGAAGAAATTCAATAAATTGTTCTTATATGAGTCAGAAAAAAACTGATTTATCATTATAAGAGACATAGCTCTGCTATAAAATCTTCTAACATCAACACTGAGTTTTTATAAGTCATCTAATCTTTCTTTTCTTATCCTTCTTTTCCTTTCCTGTGTCATTTTTCAAACATTTAAAGAGCACCTATGATATGCTGAGCAAATCACTGAAGCTAAAGTTAACACTATCTTAATACTTGATTCCCCCTTGAGCAATAATCATGGACTGTCAGCTCCTGGAACAAATGCTAACAGCAGCCTTATGGCACCAGCATCTGCTGATCTCCAACATTAAGGCTGGGAATTTCTGACCCTCAGAAGAGAAGGCAAGGGCAGAATCAGCCTGTGGAAGGAGACTCTGGAGCAAGAGAGACCAAGAGGTCTTTCCAGTTATATCAAGTAGGTAAACCTGAATCAACAAAAACAGGTTTCCCAGGGTATACACAGAGATTCCATCACCTTACATCTTAATGAAAACTTCCTTCTCTCTGATGGCTTTGGGATTCAAAGGTAGTTGCCTGAAAGTGGCACTGCACTATGGCTCTTTGTTCAGTTAACCAGCACAGTTCAACAGTACTGTGGGATGACAGAGATGAATCAGCATTCTCCAAAACCCCAGCCACCAACCATGGACAGCAAATGAACACCTGAAAGTGACAACAGCAATTGGGCAAATGAATTTTAAATTTAATTTTAATTAAGTTAATTTACATTGCCGTATGTGGCTAGTAAAGGAAGCAATAAGGCCACTGGTCTGGTCCCAATACTCATTAATAGAAGCTAGAATATAAGACGTTATATTGCCTCTTTCTTTCTCTCTAACACAGAAATCAAAATTTCCTCCAACTTAGAACAGCAGTTAAAATTGTGTGTGTGTGTATGTGTGTGTGTATTATGTATGTCATATATATTATTGTATTTTGTTTTTGTTTTTTATTTTTTTGTTTTTTGGTACCAGGGATTGAATCCAGGGACATTCGATCACTGAGACACTTTCTCAGCCATTTTTTAAAATATTTTATTTTGAGACAGGGTCTCCTGAAGTTGCTTAGGGCCTCACAAAGTTGTTGAGGCTAGCTGTGAACTCACAATCCTCCTGTCTCAACCTCCCAAGCCTCTGGGGTTATAGGTATGCACCACCTAACTCAGCTAAAATAGAATATTCTTCATAAAGCATCAATGATCAACATATTACTGAAGTTCCATTAATATATTAGCCATGTGATGTATAATAATCCTTTTAACTTCTCTGGACTTCATCTGCATTATCACAAAGATAATATTTTCAGCTGTAATAAGTATGACTTAGGTCACTATACTTCACACTTCAAAAGGCATATGATTAATATACCAAGATGCTCCTGATGCCTCATTGATTTAGTAACAGTATTTGAAAGAAAGAGTATTCGATATACTTTAACTACAAAGTACAACTTCAACAATGGACAATTTCTTTAAATAAGCATCTGACAGTCCAGGAAATACAAACATCTAATGAAGGTTTCATAAATCATTATAATAGCATCAATCACAATTTATCTTTTATTATTCACTTAATCAAATGTGAATTTACTCTTAAAATATTTTGAAGTCCAAAAATATTGTTAATACCATGTCAATAAATAATGTCTCATAAAAGTCACAATTTATTAAAGGGTAATATGATGTTTCCCACAGCAAAGCCCCATTTTATTTTCTTATTAATGGCTTAGGTTAAAGTCAGACCTGCCAATTGCATATGTGGTGATAAAATGTCAAATGATAAGTTTTGAATTTCCTATATTTTCACATATAAAAGCCCATAAGAATGCCTTATAGATTGCAGCAACATTATACCTTAGAAATGAAATTCCAGAAACCATACTGATGCCTAGTTTAACTTTGTAAAATCTTTGTTTTTAAAATGCCCCCAAATATTTTGATTTTATTTTCATTAGAAATAATTAGTGAAGCCAAAAGGATTAAGTTTTCCCTGTATAAAATTTTAAATTTATGCAAAAAATTAATATAGATTCTTTATATTGGATCTCACATTCTCCCACAATAACATCATACAATTAAATAGCTACACCTAAATGAACACCCTCTTAAAACCATGAATCAAACTCAATGTTTTTTGAACCTTAAGAAAAAAAAATAGCTAACTTTAGTAACTCAAAAAGAAAAAAGAAAAAGAAAGAAAGAATAACTACACTATTCAATATTATTCAATGAATAGACATAGAAAACCAGGACTGGATGTGGTTACTAATTATTTTTAAATACTTCTAATTACTAGCACTAAAGGGAAATGCTGCTGAAAGCAATTAATTTGTAAATAAACAAAGAAGCATTTTCAAAGAAAACTCAAAGCCATTTTCTTCAAGCCATCTTTTAAAATGAAATATAAAAGCAAAGATTCTTTTTCTAAGTTCAATTCAATGTCATTAGGAGAGCGAACATTTGCTACTAGTTACTTTTAAAATAGCCTATGAAATTCCTGAAATTGGATGATGTAACACATATGCACACTCCAAGACATAACATCAAATCAGTCAGCAAATATTTATTCATCCTTTACTAATGAATGCAAGGAACCAAGACAAAGAGAAGAAAAAAAGTAAAACAAAACTAGTTGATGTATGAATACAGCTCATAATCCTGAGAAAGACCCAGGGTCGAAAAACAGAAAAAAGGGATGGAGGTGCAATGGAAGGGCAGCATCAGTGGGACCAATGGGAAGACATAGCTGCACACTGGAAGGAAAGGGCTGTGCATTTGGGAACTGCTGATGTCTATTCTTAAAAAAAAAAAAAAAAAAAAAAATCCCACTTTGATGCTTAGCTACATGAGTTGCAATATTATTCTTCTAAACACCAGCTTAATATGCCAGTCTGGCAAGTTGCCTAGCCTAAAGTGCACAGAAGAGCCACTCAATAAATGTTGCCCAAATGAATAGATAAAACTTTTGCTCTCTGCAAAGTTGGTCCATATAAAAGTTCAAAACTTCACTAAGACCAAATCAAGTGTCTATTCATGAGCAGCTGAACAGTTTCAACTTGCAATTTACATTTTTGAAATTGGGTCCTTTCTTGTCTATGTGAAATCATTCATCCATTTAATCATCAATCATTTATTAAGTACCTGTACATTGAATACTGAGAAAAATATTCTGGATATATTAAAGCAAGAAAAACACTCGGCTTTTCTACCTCTTAAAATCCAGTGCAGGTAAAAAAAAAAGGTTTTTTTGTTTTTGTTTTTTAATAAATTTGATATAAAGCAACAAGGAAAATGTAAATAGTAAGTGCTAGAGAATTGAAATGATGTGATGTCAAAGACAAGCTAGCTCCTTTAGTGGTCACAGAAGGAGTGTTCCTGACCCCTTCAGAAATAGATCTTGGGTCACGGATACAAATGCAAAAGTTTATAGGGAGGTAGAGAAAAAATATCAAGAGGAGGATGGGGAATAGAAAAGGAAATGAAGTTACCAATAAAGGGTTCCTTATAAGGACAATCACCATAGGCAGCAACTACTGTTAATCCCACTGGGGAAAGTCAGGGGCATGCCCCTCAGGGATAGGGGAGTTCTCAGGGTATTTAGCACCAAATCCTATCTGCCATTAGTTGGGAGTTTACAGGGCACAGAGAATTCCCCAGTACTTCTGGTCTGCTGGAAGGCTTAAACAGAAAACAGGTAGCAAGAAGGGGAAGAAATCACAGGTTATCACAGGGTGAAGTAGTTAGCACAGAGGCAGAGTGCATAGCAGAGTACATGCTGGGCCTGCAAGAAGCCTGGAGGAGGAGAAGACATTTATGCTGAAATCTACATGGAAAGAAGGGTCAGGGCTAAAAGATTCCATACGGAAGGAACTGCCAGAAGAGGATGGAGCTTGGTGTGCTTAAGGAAAGGAAAGTCAGTTGGCCAGAATGGATGGGACAAAGAGAAAAATTAGTATAAAATCAGGTCAGAAGAGCAGGCAAAGACCAGATAATGAAAGGCTGCAGAATCCAGGGTAAAATAGTTGGCAGGTTTTTTGCATTTTTAAAAGGTTACTCTGGTGCAAATGAATAGTAGGGATTATGACAGCAAGCAAGAAACTCAGGAAGCCCCCCACTTCACCCCCCACAATCCCGAGGGGGGGGGGGCAGCGGCAGGGAAAAGTTGACTTGCTGATGAAACAAGAATTCAGTTGCTAGGGGTGGGAGAGAGGCTCCATCAAGAATTATTCAGACTCTCTGGAATAGGGTTGTGGCTTAACAGTACAGCGCTCTCTCTCCTAGCATGTGTGAGGCCCTGGGTTCGATCCTCAGCACCACATAATAAATAAATAAAGATATTGTGTCCAACTAAAAAAATAAAAAATATATATTAAAAAAAAGAATTATTCAGACTCTCTTCATGAGCAGCTCTGTACATGGTAAGTGCAGTAATCCCTCCTTCTAAGAAGAAGACTGAGAAAAGCACATCAGTGGAAAGAAAACAAAAAACTGTTTTGGCTTTGCCATAATTAAATGCTTATTAGATATTTGCAGGCAAATAATTAGTTGGAATCACAGAAAAACAGAAAAACTATATATGTACATATATTTATTTATATATGGGAGTTATCAACATAAATAGCATCTGAAGGCAAAAGAGCACATGATTTAACCCAGGGGCAGTATAATATATAAATAAGAAATGAAGATCCAAAGAATAAATTTGTGTGAATAGTCTTTTATTATAATAATCATTTAAACTGCCAACTCATTCTTTCCTTCATTCATTTAATAAATATTTGCTTAATATCAAATAACTTACAGCATTATGCTAAGAATCATGGGAAACTAATGATATAAATAAATTTTCTTTTTAAGTGCTTAGGATTATAAAGACCCTTAAAGATTGACCATGATAACTGTCCTAAAAGACATACAGATAAAGAACCATGAAAACTCAAGGAAAGTATTATTTTCAACTGCTGAAACCACAGAATGTTTTGAGGGGAAAATAGCATTTAAGGACGTAAAGCCTTTTACATTTTGTAAAGCTCAATCTGTAAACTGTCAGGAGGTGAGTTCATTTCAAGAGTAAAAGGCTTAAAAGAACAAAACTGCAGAGGGGGGACACTGGTATGAAGTTCATCAAATAGCTCTATCTGCTTTATGATAAAATGTATGAAAATAATTGATGGTGACTATATCTAGAACACCAAAAACACATAAAATACATTTCAAAATACTCAAAATAAGGAAATAATTCTTTTACTATGGTGCCAAATATTTTTTGGTTGGACCTCAAAATTACAAACCATAATTTCATTTCACTTCCATTTTACATAATATCATTTTCCATTGTACTGTGTACTATGAACAATCATCATGAACATAGAAACTCAATTCTCACTTATACTGTTCATTTGGGTTATAGTTTGCCACACTGTAGATCAATTACTGGCACCCTTTCATCTATATATCTATCTGATTTTAACCTTAGAGTTTGCAAACTCATGTATTATACTTGGATCTGTAATGTGGCAATACTAATTACTGGATCAGGATAAAGAAAAGCAGAAGACTTTGGCTGGATAAGGAAAAGATGAAACAGGCTCAGAATAGATAGCTGAACAAGAAAGTCACAGGATGAATGAATGAGGCTCAAACGTTGAAGGATATATTGGCTACAAAGGGGTCTTAGAAACCTCTTCATGCTCCGCACTTGTCTCTTTGGATATTCTTCAATTTAGATCCACTGGTTGAGTTCCTTTTTGCCATACTTTAAGAGACTACAAAGAAGCATCCTTGTATAGTGACCTTTGAAGACATTTTAGTACACAGCTCCAGAAGAGAATTTAAAATAACATACTTCCTGAAAAGCACAGTTTACATGAGATTTCTACTTTTTCTCATATTGGTTATTGTAAGAATAAAATTAAAATAGTTACCAAAGAACTAAGCATTTATTTCTAGAGTGGTTCTTTAAGAGGACAGTCATGCTAACAATATATGAATACTTGGATATGAAATCCAAGCAAAATAGTAAAAAGAAACACGAAGGGAAAAGAAATTATAACATGAAGAATATGCATAAACTCTCCCCAAAGTAGAAAAAGTATTTTTGCATTATTGCAAAAAATAATGTGATAGGTGAGTCCATGAGAGATAATTTGGAAGGGTCAGCAGCCAAGAAAGCATTAACACTTTTGCCAGTTAAATACTCTGAAATAGAGTGCCCAAGCAGACCCTCAACTTGCAAACCTTTCCTTTAAAAAAAAAGATGAAAAATTTAACTAGCAAGAAGATAACAATATACCAATCAGTCTACAATATGGAAAATAAATGAATAAAAATATTACCCAAGCACTTTATTAATCCAATCTTCGAATATCCATGTACTTCTAAAGAAAATTTGCCATTGTCTGTTGAAAACTTAGACATTATGAAAAAATACATACTATGTTCTGAGCTACCTATGTGACATACCGTGGGTGGAATGGGGAATAAGTAGTATGTCTTAAAAGAACATCTTTATAGTTCACAAAATCAGTTCTTCATAACAATAAAAGATCAACAAAATAATAAAACTACACTCTGTTTAAAATAAAAACAAGCAAAAAAAAAAGAAAAAGAAAGAAAGAGAGAAACTGGTTTTCTCTATGGCATCTGCACATGAAATCTCTATTCTTCAGTCTTCCGGAAGGCATCAAAACACAAAAGAATTATCCTGAGAGACAAAATCTTTCCTCCTCTCCCTCTTCCTCCTTCAATGAATGATTTACTGTTCAATACGGGTTAACTAAGGTCAGCTAACAACAAAGAGGGAGCCAGTATTCAACCTTTATGTGGAGCAGAATGGAAAATAGTCCCTGGTTATTTATCTTGTCATGACTTGGGGATATTTGGAATAGTCTATAACGTTTTTAAATTCCTTATTTCATGAGTTACCTCTCCTACTTTCAAATGGTCCTTTGAAGACATGGGTGTTGACAGGGCAGAACTTGTAGCGTCCGAGAAATACAAAGCCCTGCTCAAGGGCCCACACAAGGAGAGATGTTGAAAAAAATCTCCGGGTCACATGTGGTGATATGCCAGATGTTGCCATTTAATTGTGGAGTTAAACTAAATGAACTAGTTTACCCACTGGATTAATGTGTCATTAGACTCATGTTTCTAACCTCTCAAAAGCCCACTTTCACTTGCACCTCACCTAAAGGCTATTGTGTAGATACTGGGTAACTCACAGACAGTGTATGCAAGTATAAATATTCCATATAAAAGTACAGTTTTAAGGATAATCTTCAAAAGTAGTATTAATTCACAAAATTTCACATAGCTCACCTTTATTGCTGTATGATTTTTTCATGTAGATAGATGGAAAAAGAACTTCAGGCAACAGCAAAAGTGTGCACAAGCTTATACAAATTCATTAAATTTAAGGAACTGAAAGGATTGCACAAGATCACTGGCTTAAGATATCTGAGGTGGATGAATGAATCAATAAGACTTTTGAGCTTCATCAAGAGAAAATTTGTATTACAAATCCTATCGTGAATTTTCTTGGGGGAGGAAACAATGACAGAATGAATTGCTTACGCTATCCTAAAAGATATTTTATTTAAGTAAGGTAAGGCATTGCCACAACAGCTATATAATTGTAAACAAAAATTAAACTCCATTATACATTGAGACTCCTTGTAACAATTATAATTGTAAGACAATAATTAAGAATCTAGAGCCAGGTGTGGTGGCAAACACCTAGAATCTCAGGAACTGGAAAGATTGAGGCAGGAGAATCCCAAGATTGAGGCTAGCATCAGCAACTAGCGATACTTTCAATTTGGCAAGACCCTGTCTGAAAATAAAAACTTTAAAAGGCTGGAGATATAGCTCAGTGGTAGAGTGGCCCTGGGTTCAAACCCCAAGGCCAAAAAAAAAAAAAAAACTAGGTTTATGATTTTTGTCATACAGAAAATACAGCCTCCCTTAGTTTCCATTATCATCTTATTTCATCTTGCCCAGCAATCCTATAAATGTATATTAATTTATTTTTCCAGCTACCTTCTACTGGAGGTGTAGATTGGGGCAGGTAACAGCCAGCAAAGTATGGAATGCACTGAGATTGTTCTGAAAAGACAAAGTTGACAAAAATTGTGACATCAAAGGATGTGACAGTCTCAGAATTCTGACCTTCAGAACTTGAGAGCAATCAACACGAATTCTTTCGTATCATGGGTAAAATAGCAAATATTTCCTGTTATTAAACCCTTTTTGGCTTACCTTCCCAAAACTAAAGCAGAGCTTCTGAAAATATAACTGAACTGTGACAACTAAAAGATTGTTAAGAGTACCTCTATGCTGTAGGACAAAGAGTATTCTGACTGGGAAGGAAACTTAAATTATAGGCAAAGATCCACAAAGGCTTAAGCTGCCCAGGACTGCAATCACCTCTCTGGTTAGAGCAAAGACTTCAGGACACTTGACCATCAGGGTTGGCCTGTCATGGGGGAGGAGAGCCAGGAAGGATTCCCCCTTAACTATCTTGGAAAGAAAATCCAGAATCACCTTGAAGTGCCTCACACCTTCACTGTTTATGAAAGCAGAACAACCACACCATCAACAGACAAATACAAGGCAGTTAACTATGAGAAAGGAAACTTTGGCCCTGACTCCCTAGTGTGCTCAAGTTCCTTGGAACCTTGGACCACCCACACGATAACTATGCTAACTATCCTCTTAAACTAAAGTGGAGATATTTGTTCAGAATTATGGTTTATACTTACAGGGGAACAAATCTTTGCGTAGATTTTAAACATTAAACATTACATTTATAAGAGCTGTTTAAAAAAAAAAACTACATCTGTTGAACAGAAAACTCTCAGGTAGTAGAGTGCACTTTAAAATGTTTTTTAAATTTTAAAATATTCCCCTTAAAAATCAATCCATACATTCCTCATAAAAAGTATAATTCAGCAATATTTAAAAATCATTTACAATAACTGACCATGATCCATACAATATATAATCTTAGTTTAAAAATAGCTCAAAGTTAAGAAAATGTATAAATAAAAAGGGATGAAAGAAGAATATTTATTTACTAATGTACTACATTTAATCTATTAGACACATCTAATATGCTTGGTTAGAAATAAGTATGTATTTCAATGGTAGAGTGCTTGCCTTGAATGCACAAGGTCTTGGGTTCAATCTCTAGCACTACAAAATATAAATAAATAAATAGACAGCTAGATAGATAAATGTTATATGTGTACATACATACATATATATATATGTGTGTGTATGCATATATGTATATATACATATATATGTTCTATTTTAATTAGGAATAGTATTGTGTTAAAATCATTGTTGCATTTTCTACAACTTACATTTTCAAGAGCAAGGTTTTTTTGTTTGCTTTTGTTTAATTTTTTTTTATAGTTGAAGATGGACAGAATGCCTTTATTTTATTTGTTTATTTTTATGTGGTGCTGAGGATCGAACCCAGTGCCTCACCCATGCTAGGCAAGTGCTCTGCCACTGAGCTACATCCCCAGCCCATTTTTGTTGTTGTTGTTGTTGTTGTTTTAATGAATGAATACACTTGAGTTTAATCTTCAGAAATCAAGACAGGCATATTTACTATATGAAACCAGGAACAATATACTATATTTGTTCTCAAAAAAAAAATGAAGAAAACAGTGTGAGAGGAGAATTAACACCTAATCACAATCATCACAAGGCGAAGTTGACTGGCCTGATGAGAACCCAGGTTCTGCCATCTTATATCTGACTGCAAGATCCTGGGTGAGTTCCCTCCCTTCTCTGAGTCTGAGATGTGTTACCTGTACAAGGAAGCCAGGCAATTAATAATGTTCTTTAAAGACCTCAATGCAAGAAAGTAAACGAAATGGTGGTCCACAGTATCACTAGATACCAGTTATACATCCTATCATAAAATTAAATGAATTGAAAGCCTACTCATGTATAATATTACAGGACATAATACCGTATATAAAAAATGTTTATTGTAAAAAATAAAGTATGCCATGTAACTCCAGCAACCAGCCTATCATCCATCTGGTGTTGACCAAGTCTCTTGGTTGGTTGCATCGAGAGGCCAGGGAGTAACTGACTAGACCATCTAGACTTATGTCAGTGCACTCTAGAATGTTCACACAACATCAGAATCACCTAATAATATATTTCTCAGAACTTCTCTCATTGTTAGGTGACAAGTGACTGTATTCGATAAAATAGCCAAACCTATTGCATTAGATCCTCATTGTTTATGAATCTACATTTGCAAATTCTCCTACTTGCTAAAATTTCTTATAATCTCAAAATCAATACCTAATAAGCAGCACTATTTGTGGTCATTAGCAGGCTTGCATACACAGTGAGTGAGTGACAAAATCTTTTGAGTTACTGGAGGTGATGTCCTTTCTAGCTGATATCATTCCCAGTGATGGTGAATAAGGACAGGCCAGATGTGCTCTGTCCTCTTTCAGCTCTCACTCTGCAAGCAAGTGAACACTCTGCAGGATGGTTAGTGCCAGGGTCTTTGTATTTTTGTTCTTTTTGTCAGTAATTTTGCTTTAGAATAACCCCAAGCATAGTTCTAAAGTCCTGTCGAGTGGTTCAAAGCTACAGATGGCTGTGATGTGTATGCAGAGAAAACCTGTGTTAGAGAAGCTTCATCCAGGCTCATGCTTTCAGCTATGAGTTCAATGTTAATGGATCAACAGTGTATATTAAATAAGGTGTCTGTAACAGACACACACATGAGGCAATGCTAGGTATTGATTAGTTGATGGAAATGTGATGGACTATTACTTGATGGACCAGGGATGTGCAAGAACTTAATCCTGTGTATCCCAAAGGAGCCAAAACTCAGTGTACACTCATTCTATATTTGCAATGACTTTACAGACTTCAGATTTAAACTTCTATGAAAAATGAGAACAGGGTTGGAGTTGTAGCTCAGTGGTAGCATGCTTGCCTAGCACATGTGAGGCACTGGGTTCAATCCTCAGCACCACATAAAAATAAATAAGTAAAGATATTGTGTCCATCTACAACCAAAAAGAAAAAAAATATTAAGAAAAAAAATGAGAACATATTGTATATAATAAATCCTATATTAAAAAACAGGAATACAAAATTTAAAAACACAGGTTCTTGCTATCAAGAAAATTAAATGTCAACTACACACATTGTAAAATATTAAAATAAAAACAACAATTGCTAGAATGGAAAGATAACATTAGGCATCATTACAAATGTAGCTATCCTTTCTCTATGTAAAGAACACAACAAGAAATCATTTGAGATTAATATTAAAATATAAAATTACCATTCTCTTTGGCTAAAGTCAGATAATACTAAAAAGGTCCTATATTTGCAATGACTTTACAGACTTCAGACTTTAACTTCCATGAAAAATGTGAACAGGGTTGGGGTTGTAGCTCAGTGGCATGCTTGCTGTTTTAGAAGTATGATTCCCTTTCACAGTCTGATATGTCTTCCAGTTAAATCTATATGCCCATCATCTCCACAGAATTTCATAAATTTGTGATACAAATGGTCACCCTTGACTATATTTAAATATCAAGCCTGACTGCACATCAAGAATTGATGAAAACTGGAGACATGGGAACCCTCAAAAGAAAATCTCTTTGCTTACCTAGCATGTGTGAGATAATAAAGTAATTTATTTATTTTTAATGCACCACATTAAAAATAAATAAACAAATAAAATGAAGGTATTGTATCCATCTACAACTAAAAAAAAAAAAGAAAAAAGAAATTCTACTTCACTTCAGATGTCTCTCTTTCTGATGACCTCTAGTCCCAACTCAGTCCTACTCAAGGCTGAGGAAGGAACTAATAGAATTTACTGTCCTAATAAACAGCTCTACCCTTTCTCTTTGACCTCTCATGGTCAACACTCGGCTTTGTGGTTTGTTTTGGGTTTTGGTTTTGTTCTTTTTAGTTATACATGATAGTAGAATGTATTTTGACATATTATACATGTATGGAGTATAACTTACTATTCTTGAGGTTGTACATCAAGTGGAGTAACACTGGTCGTGTATTCATATATGCACATAGGAAAGTAATGTCCAATTCACGCTACTGTCTTTCCCTTTGTGTTCTTCTCTAAATGTTTTAAATCATGAAATTCAGGAAGAGTGAAAGGTGGGGAGGAAAAAAAAAAAAAAAAAAACAAGAATAGAATCTGGAAAAAGAAAATTAGGAAAAGCTTAAAGACTGGAAAACCATGCTAAAAGACTTGAATTTTGTCCAAAAGGCTGTGGCAGAATTTTAGACTGACATGATAGCAGCATTCATATAAGGGATGGATCACATAAATGGAAGGAGAACCATTCAATTAAAAGTTATCACAGTATTCTGAGAATACTTAAATGACATCTTAAATTAAGCAGCACAAGAAACTAAAAGGAATGCTGAGGATATGTCTAGGAAGTAGGAGCAAGGAATCTTGGTAAACATCTGAATACAGGGATGGTAAAAGAGAAAGAGGGAACCAGATAGTTGAGGCATACAATTTTGTGAAAAATAGTATGTCCCCACATGATGGAATTAATGAGAGCAATCAAATTTAGGAGCTGAATAATAAAATCATTTCTGAATATGTCAAAATTGATGTACTAGGGGGAACAGGAGGAAAGTAAATACCTAACTCTGGTAAAAGCAAGGTGTGTGCAAAATATAGAGATACAGAATCAATATCATATAACAGATATATGGTTATGGAAGCCATAATCAGAAAAGAAATTTTCAAGTAAAGGTTATACTAAGAGAAGGTGGTCAAGAACACCATCTTGGAAATACATTAAACCATTTTTGTGGTTGTGGTTATCTCTCAGAAATCTGAATGCATAGGATCCCTCCAGAAGTTAAATAAAATGCTGTCTTTCCACCATAGGCCCAATATCTGGCATTTTTTTCTTTGAACTACTGCAATGGAAACCTAATGTGAGGAATCTGAGAAATTAGTTAAATAATTAAAAATGAGAAAGGTATATTTGTCTCTCTAAACATAGTGGGCAAAATATTTTCTAGTATCTGAACTCTCTGAATCATTTTCTAGGTTTACTACTACCATACAATCTCCAATATTTGTTGAAAGGCAAATTTCTTTCAGTAGTAATTTTATACTTGGTAGAAAAAAATTAACATAAAGTTCTTTAAGAAATGATGAAGAAATGGAAGAGACACAAAACTAGAGACTGAAAATTCTTCTCAATTTTTACTAATATTATTAGTATCAATATTATTTTGATAATAAATTTAATATTAATTTACATTTACTATTTTATTAATGTACTAAATTTGCAGTCAGGTTGCCAAAGATTAGAAGAATTCTACCAAATAAGATCAAATGGTACTAATATATTTCTTGTGAGCAGACAAATTTGTATACTTTTAAGGCACTATGAAAAATGTATCAAAATTTATGGAAAAAAATAAAATTTGATCCAACAATTTAACTTCTAGGAAGTCATTCTAATTAAATAAATAGATAACTATATAAAAATGTGCAAATATCAAAGTGCTCCTTGTAGAGCAGTTTACAAGAGCCTAGTTTAAAACAACCTTAAAGTCCCACCATAAGGCAGATTAAATAAAACTTAAGTTGTAGAGTTAAAGATGGAATCCTGTAAAGTTGTTAAGACTGATGTATTCAGGTGTTCTGAACAAGAGAAACATGTGGTCCGGAGACCTTTAAAGTTTATAGAATATTTTCTTCTATACAAAATTTTATCTGAAAAAGAAATGTTGCATAGACTCCTTAAGAATATTAAATGATACAAAATTGTTTAAGAAAGACTAACAATAACAAGCAAGTATTTATAGAGAAAGACACTGACAAAATTTTGTAGAGTGAAAAAAGCAAGTTTAAAACTAGTAGACACGTGACACCTCATTTTTATTTTTAAAAACTTAATAAATATACATAGGTGGAAAAATTATAAAAAGCTATGTAACAAAATATTAAACATGGTTATCTGCAAGTGAATTTTAAGCATTTTTATTCAGGAGACAAATATCTAAGTTTTCACCAATCTATACTTAATGCCGTCTCAGTGAATGTACTACTTATACAATGGCATAACAAAAATTACAGATATACTAGTAAATTACTAATATTGTAAATACTGTTTGCTAACCTTCAACACTTAGGAAAAATAATCTAGATCCTAGGATACGTAAATAATTTTAAATTTTTAAATAAAATTGATTTTGGATAAATACAACATTCCTATCAAACATTATAATTCCTATTAAATAGATGTTAAAAACCATATAATAAATGATCATTCATGGGATCTGGGATTTGACTCAGTACTGTCCATGAATTTGCCCAAATAACATAATAGTTTCTCTCTCGTTTATTGAATGAATCAAATTTAGGCTCATATTATTAATTAATTACAGCTCTTTTGATATTTGACACATCATTGTTTTAGGCTCAGGTATCCCAAGCCACACACTCACCTGACTGTAGTTATTATCATCACGAGTTTGAAGTTGTGTATATGTGTATTTTTTGTATTTTTGTTGTGGTTCCAAATATTATCTTAAATTATATGTTTATTTTTATTATCAACATCATGAACAATGTGAATTCAGTAGAAAAATAATGAGTCAGGTATAATAACAAGAAAGCACAACAGGTTCAACCCTATAGGAAAGAAAATGCTATGATCAGCCAGGCCCTATTCTCACTGACTGGATTTTTGTCTCATAAAGCTAAAAAATAAAAATAGGCTCATAAAAGATAATTTGATGAATTAGTCTATAGAATCTTCTATATAAGAAAGCACATTTTTCACTTAAATGGCAATTGGGAATTGATATCAGACCTGTACTCGGATCCATATAAAATACATGAAGAAAATGCTTATCATCTCATACTTAAACCATGGCTTATTTAAATAAAATGGATTACTTAAATAGTATGTAAGACATGAATGTGTCCTCAGAGGAAGGAATTAAAGCATCCTTCTGATAAGACGTAATTTTAAGCATTTATTAAATAATAACTTGGATTCTATCTCCAAACCTTCCTATGCAAGCTTTACTCCTGAAATAGTAACCATATACAAAATTATTACCACCAATACCATCTTCATGTAGAAGGAAAGCAGAATCAGAATGGAAATATAACTACTTGGGTTTACCACTTACAAAGATGTTAGAAGCTAATTGGAAAGGAAGCTATGGAAGATGGTAAATATTACAGTTGCTATGTAACATTTAGCAGCAGTGTTCCCTACCTGCAGTCACACAGGAAGAAAAAAGATCTGATTTTCTCCTTTCCTCACCATATCCGAAGCAATTAACAATAATCCAGAGAGGTTGTTCACATATTGTTGAGTGATAAAATTATGAAAAAAAAACACATTTAAAGAATCAAACTAATTTACAGTCAAAAACTATAAAGGAAACCATCTAATTATTGTATCAAATCAATTATTTTCCAATTTTACAATTGCCTTTCCTAAGTACATTAGTATATATATCCAAGTATACTGGAAATACTCAAAAATTACAGCACTTAAATCCAGACAGAGTTAAACCACTCTTCTCTAAGATTTTGAAATTGTGTTTGTACTAATAGAGTGAGTAACCTAAATATAGGATTAAAAAATATAAATACAACATTCCAAGCAGTTGCTTTTTTTTCCAGTCAACAAATGTTTAATAATATAAAACAGAAAAATAAAACAATGAGTGAGATTTAAAAGCAAGAAACCTCCACCTTCTTTGGATGAAGATTAAAGTGTTAAAAAAGGACAAGTGCTTACTACTAAGGGAATAGACCCAGGTTCTCAAAAGAAGGGATTTGTCTTTTTGTGCAGTGGTCTACACCCATGATCTAAGATCTCAGTGTGTCATGTGGAAACCTCTGGATGTCTGCCTATAAGACCATTTGGGGAGTTTATGAAGTCAGGGTATTTTCATAATATTACTAAGGTGCTTTTGCTTCTTTCGATCCCATTTTATTACAAGTGTACAACCACATTTTCCTAAGGTTGCCTAAAGTGTGATATCAGTGAATGCAAAGCAGATTGGAAAATC
Source organism: Ictidomys tridecemlineatus (assembly GCF_052094955.1). NCBI lineage: Eukaryota > Metazoa > Chordata > Mammalia > Rodentia > Sciuridae > Ictidomys > Ictidomys tridecemlineatus. The sequence goes on along the minus strand of NC_135485.1, from coordinate 118,699,484 downwards.
CACTGTCTTCTAGTGAGCCAGACACTCAGGAGATGTTCACAAACTATGAAATGATACCACTCTCTACACAAATTGCTTTTGCTTTAGAAGAAAATATAATTTTTATAAAATGTCAGTGTTGCATATGTTATTGAAATTTTTGAACAAATTAAAAAAAAAAAAACTTAACAGAGCTGGTGATGAAACCCAGGGCCTTTACCATGAAGCCACACAGTAGACCAGTTTTAATTTATAATAGGGTAACTCTCAAAAGATATAATTCACATATACCAAAGCTCAACAGCATCTTCAAAAATCTTCACAAGTGTAAAGATTGAAGACTGATGGTTTGTGCTTAATAATTTTCAGATTAAATTGTGAATGAATAAAGATCACCACACTGATGTAATTACTGAGCTGAGATCACAGGGATGGGCTGAGATCTATGAAGAGTGAAGGATAATGGGTGGAGAGGTGGGACTTTTTCAAAATAACATATGCAATTTATAAATAATTCCATTTAAAATTTTTCAAAACTCGTGAAAAAAATGACTGAAAATGAAACATTCCCTTATAAATGAGAAACGGAACAGGATGAGGGGGCAACTTCCATGGAAAGTCAATGTCTCTCAACAGAATCCATTCTTTAGTTCTATAAAGAACTGTTATTTCAAGCCAGGTACAGTGGCCTGTAATCACATGGAGGCGGAGGACTCCAAGTTAGAAGTCAGCCTTTGCAGGGAGATTCTGTCTCAAAATTAAAAAAAATAAAATAGAAAAGGCTGAGGATGTAACTCAGTGGTAAAGTACCCCTGAGTTAAATCCTCTCCCATCCCCCACCCCCACATTAAAAAAAACCTTGGTTTCACAACTGGACATCTAACCACTTTTTATTGGAAAATTGTGCTGAGTAAAACAAAGTCATTTACTCTTAGTTTATTGTTTTCTAGAATGCAAAACTTTGAAAATAATGATACAATGATTGATGTTAATATTTGTTGCTACAAGAGATAGTGTCAAAGGAAAAGGAAATACCAGATAATGTTTTTGCTCAATGGTGTTTCCTGAAAATTACCCACCCATTATCCTTCTTTCAACTATTAGGCAGGTTAATCATTTATTTGGGTATATGAATGCATTAGACAACTCATCAAAGACAAAATGTGAAGTTACTTAATGATAAAGTAAGACACCATAGAGGCCTTAAAGGAAGACTAACAACTCTTAACATACCAAATTCTATGATCAAAATAATTTGACACTATTTTACAAGCACAATCTATGAACAAAATTTAAGAAGAGCAGAAGAAACTTAAAAAAAAAAAACAAAAACATTATTAGGGATGGTATCAGAAATGCATTCTTGAGCATGCAGCCCTGTGGTCTGCCTAAAGGCCGGAGGGAAAACCCCTTGTTGACCATAAAAGGGCCGCCTGCATGTTCTCAGTGGAAAGTATACAGGATCTTATTTACACAAGTATAAATACATGCCATTCCTTTGTGCTCACAGGCACTCCTGAAGGCTGGCCAGGAAGGAGGGTCCAAGGGCTCAATGCAAACAGGATTCAAAAAGTCCAGGACTTTTTTTTCCCCCAACATCTAATACTCTTTACTTTTCTAACTTATCTTCTCTCATGATAAAAAAAAAAAAAAAAAAAAAAAAAGTCTACAAAGCATAGAATCACTATAATTTAACAGGTGGCAGCTTTAGAAATACTTGAAAATAAGCCTATAAGATTCCACAGGAAGAGAGAAAACACATTTCCCATAAATAGACACATTTTTCTAGCAACATTACAGCTGTGTGAAAATGGAGGAATAGAGAAAAATGTATTTGTGGTCAATAACCATGTGCTATCCATTTATATTTCTTAGTAACTTGGAAGGCTGAATTTTTAAAACTTCTGAGAAACTAAGTACATACAGTAAGTACATAAACCATGATCTAAAACAGACCCCCCCAAAAAAAAAAGAATGCTGCAAACAAGAAATTAAAGGAACTACATTCCAGAGAAATGCATTACTTGGCATATATGTACACGTGTGTGTGTGTGTGTGTGTGTGTGAATACATATATACACACACACACCATGTATGGATATATGCATGCATACACACACACACACACACACACACACGTGTGTGTGTGTGTGTGTGTTTGCATGCCTGTATGTTTACATGTGGTTATGCTATTAGTATACTGTGATCACAGAGTAATCTAGTGGATATGAGTGACAATAAATACAATGAAAAGTGCTTTCATTTAAGACTCTGGGGAAATTCTGAGACTTCTGCTTCATTATCCATGTTAGAGAGATACCATAGAGATCCCAGATTATCACCCTCAGCTAGAATCAGTGCTTTACTTATCACAAATCAGAATGAACTATAGCACCACCCAATCTGAATATATTTTTCAATGAGTGAACTCCTTCTAAAATATTTGTGCTTGATGGCCTCAGAGTCCAGGAACCTACTCTGCCCACTTCTGTTCAACCCCATCGATGAGTAAGAAAAAATCCAAGTCTGGCTCAGCCTCCAGTATGTCACATTTCCATGGCACAGATCAGAAGTGACTCAAGCAGAGGCTGGGACTGAGAATGAACACCTATGCTGTAGTTCATTTCATTTCTGAGGAGCTCTGCTAAGCTGTCTTGCTGATATTGACCTCCATATTATTCACCATAACTTCCCACAGTACTTCTCCATAAGCCCATTTTGTTAAGTCCTCATTAACACAAAATGAGGCCCACAGATGACCAACATTGGCATCACATCACCTTAATAGAAAAGCAGGATCTCAGGTCCTACCCCAAGTCTACTGGAGCCAAATCCTCATTTTAACAAGATCCAGGATTCCCATGAACCTGCCAAGCTGATGCCCACTCATCTACCTAAATGTACACAGATTATTTCTTGAATATTCTCCTTTGGAGCTATATTGGAGCATTTGTTGACCTCCTGACATTAAATCTGCTTTTTCACTCTATCCAATTTGTTTTTAGAAAGCTCTATAGTCATTTCCCATCGACCCAGCCAGGAAGATGGACAGATAAGCCAAACTTTTATTAAGCAGTTCAAGCATTTTGCTAGGAGACCCTGTGAGATAGTTCTTAATTTTTAAATTTTTACAAGTTATGACTTGTGCTTAGAAAGATTAAGTGACCAAGTTAAGACCATATTACTAACAGGTGGGTAAATCAGGTTTTAAACCCCGTTGCAGGCTTCATTACGCACATTTTCACACTCTGCCTTTCCCCAAATGTCCAACCATTCCTTAAAACAAATTAGTGCTCCTAAATAAGAATAAGTCGCAGCGTATTTAAGAACTCTCACTGACTTTTCTACATTTAAGAAAATAAAACTGTAAAGTGGACAAGTCCACTTAGCACCCAACCAAATTAGAGGTTTCGTTCTAACAAATTAAAGTGGCTGTTAGAGGCGTCAAGATGCAGTGATAAAGGGCAGGAGCCCTAGCACCAGACTGCTTTTGTTGGAGGCCCTGCTCAGCCACTTGACCTTGGCCAAGTAGCTTACCATCTCCTTAGTTTGGGAATAATACTGGTAAATTTCCCCCAGATTTTTTTGGTGAGAATGAAAGGAATTGAAGAATATAAAGTGCTTAGAGGTATGGCTAGTGTATTGTAAGAACTCAGTGTCAGCTGTTTTTATTATTAAATGGAAGTTATTCTGGGACAACTGCCTCTCTTTAAAAAAAAAAAAAAAAAAAAAAAAGCCAGTGTTCCACTTAGCTAGGCAGTTGTTAATATTCTTCCAAATCAATACAACATTTCCTTACTTCTACTAATCGTCTACTCGCATGCATTGATCACTGATCATGATTAAAAGTGAACAGTGAAATCCATCAACTTCTATCTCTACACAATTTCACTGTCACAATCAATTCACATGTCCAACTGTTACCACGATAGGGCATTAACAAGTAGCCTGAGGACTTTGAAGACAAATATAGCAGGCCAAAGACAAACACATTTGTTAAGACCAACAGCTCTAATGTCGGAATATATCCAAAACCTGACCACTTAGCTATTTTATTCCTAAATCACCATTATGGCATTTGCCTCCTTAATCCCCAACAGTATATTCTCAAGTCAGTGGAAATAATAGTTCCTATGTATGAAATACAACCCTCATGTGTTCAACCAACTCCAGAACACCATCCCTTGCAGCTCCTCAGTTGTACCAGGAACACAGGGCCTGTGCACTTCCCATTGGCCAATGCTGTCAAGACCACCTATCCTACCCCTCAACCTATGCTCAAATTCCTTCCTCAATAGGCCTGTGAGATCTTCCCCAAACCCGGAAAACGTTCCCTACTCCCACACTCGCCACCCCAAATACAAAGCACAGATCATTTTCTACCATACAAATGGTTTACACATTTATGTTGACCTTTTTCTCCTCTCACTAGAACCCAAACCCTGGAGCATAGGTTTCCTGTGTTCTGTTTACAGCTGTATAACCTGTGCCTGGTAACTTGATGCATATGTGATAGATGTTCAAAGAAAATCTGTTGAAAGCATACATGAACAGAAAATTCTAAAGACAATTCTTAATAGTTCATATATATGTGTATCTATCTCGAAATCTATCAGTAGGGAAGAGCCAAAGAAGCAATCTGCTTTCTCCTAGACAGAAATTGAAATCAGAAGCTAATGATTTTTTTTAAAAGGAAAAAAAAAAAAAAACAACAACTTCAGTTTATAGATGCCAAACAATGACTGTCTCTTTTTACAAAGCAGAGGGAAAACTATAAATTTATGAGTTTGCTAATTAATGAGATCAGCCTGTGTCAATTAAAGAAACCATTCTCCCTTAGCACGAAAGTTTAGCTCAGGAAAGGGAAGCAATGACCTTGTACAAAAGAAACTGCAGGCGGGATTGACAGAGCAATTATTCATTTGATCAGGATGCTGGCTACCAACTCATAATCTTGCAAAAAAAGCACGTTGGGAATTTTAATGAACATACAGATTCAGCAGTTTATTTTCAATTCTCATCTGAAAAATACCCAATACTGTACCACTCTCTCTGTATTATGATACTCACATATGAGTTCCATCTGACTCCTAAATCACCTGGCTCATTATCAGGTTCCAGTCCTTTGCTGCCAGGAGCTAATCACATCTTATCTACATCAAATGCTGAGAACTAGGAAGTTAGAATTCACTCTGTCCCCTTCTACTATCAGGTTTGGTAATATCTGTCATTCCAACATCAGGATGCTTAAGCCTTGATATCTGTTCTGTAATATATAGAATATTTGTTATGTTTATGACAAAATGAATAAAAGTAAGTTACCTATGATCTATAAAAAGTCTACAGAATATGCAAAAAGAGGTACTGTGAGTGCTACAGAAAGAACTACTTATTAAAATCACGTCTGACAGAGACAGTAGGTAGGAGATATTTTAAAAAATTAAGAAACTCAAAATGCTAAAATATTTCCTTATCTGCCATCTAGAACACGAAACATGCAATCTAACAGAAGTAAAAGCAACAGTGTCTTTCACAGCACATGGTAAACAAACAGAACTCCAAAAACACTTTAATCAAAATATATAAATATTATATAGTATAGGTATACTTTTATTCATTTATCAAGTTAAATTCCTCTATCAACAAAAATTGAAAGTATTTTATAGCAATTTTTTTATCTCAATTGATGAAAAAAGGCATTGATATTACTTCTTCATTTAATGAGCATGACATGAGAAATCATTTAAAAAACAACAACAACTCCCTTTTCTGAGACAACAGGGAGCTCAAATTTGCCAAGGTTACTGATTCAAGAGTTCACTGCTGGAAAAATGAAATTTATTTTTGTTTTTAATAAAAAGAAATGATTTTTTTCTTTAAAAAAACATAATTTTTATTAAAAGATTATTTTACTAAAAATTTTTTTTGTTCTTTATTTGTCATCAAGACCACACAAACTGAAAGGCTTGTCTTGATGAGGCAGACAAAGCCCAGGACTAAGGGTTAGCTGTGTGTTCTAGTCCTCTGCCAAAAATCCACATGACTAAGAAAATGACTTCACCCATTACAAAATGACCTCACTTATACATGAAGGGGAGGGCTAGACAAGATGATATCTAAATCATTCCCAGGGCATGTTTTTATATTTTTAAAGACTTGCTTAACCCTGAAAAATTCCAGAACAAAACAATAAAAATTCATCTTCAAGTTTATTTAAGAATGCTTGAAATGACATTTGATGTTACTTTGGAATAGAAGGCAGAGGGCCAGAATCATCTCAGTTTCTCTGTGGAAAAGGCTGGGAGCAGAAATGGGTATCACTCTGGTCGGACATCCTAGCATAATGTCAATGAGCCAACATGACAAATCTAAGGGAAGGAGACCAGGAGAATGGAGAAAAGAGAATGCCCTCTCATTTCTTAGGATCCTAGCCACCAGGAAGCGCATCGGATCTAAGACCAAAGAAAGAAATGAGTTAGCAGGAAAGCTCACAAGCCCCTAATCAGCCTGCTGTTATTAAAGATCCATCTACATGAACAGATGTACCACCAGGACACTCTGCCATGGCATGCCAGCTACATGTGACACATAGCGTCCACTCAGCACTTATTTCCCTATTCAAAATTCCAAATTAATTGTCCTACCAAAATTCTCTTTTAATTGAACTCTCCCTGATATGGCCTACTCATTGCACTTTGAGGGATTTTAAACTCTTTAGACAGCGATTTTCATTGTAACTTAGGGACTTATAAGTGAATATCAAGATGAACACATGAAAATGAGGAGCTAGGGGTTATCTCAGTGGGAGAGCATTGGCCTAGCAAGGACCAGTCCTGGGTTCCATTCTCAGCCCTGCAAAACATGTGTGTGTGTGTGTGTGTGTGTGTGTGTGTGTGTGTGTGTGTGTGTAAGAAATAGGTTAAGCAAACAGAGCATTATGGAGTTTTTGTTACCTTATTCATTTATTTGTTTCTTAGTTATTTGTTGCTTATTTCTTTATGTATGACATATTAATGAGAGGTGATCTCAAAATAAATGCCTTCATTGAGGTACAATTTCAGTCATAGGCAAAACTAGAAATCAAGTCATCACTGAGTTTTATTTTTTGTTTTTCTGTTCCCCTAAACTGAACCTTCAGTTCACTTGAGTATCATAAACACAAACTATAATGTTTCTTCCAAAAATAAATATAGTATTCTTTAGGGAAGAATTTTCTACATGTTTTCTACCTGGAGTTTGAAAGGACTTTTTTTTTAACTATTTTCTAAAAGGTAGTTACAAAGTAGATAATTGTATAATGTCCATAAACTATAGTCTATAAGCATGCAACCTTAGGGTCAGGCCAAAGTAGCACTGAAATCAGAAACTGCTTAATTTCATTAAGGGACAGGTGCTAGTATGTGTGATGGATATATTATCCTTAGGAAGGCAAATCAATTTGTAGTTTCCCAATCTTCCAGTCTCAATAAATGTTATAAGTGGGAGTCTTTTCAGTCAATAGAGACCTTGGATGGTGTGTTACAGAATATGGCTACAAAAGCAGGAATTTTTCTTCATGGTTTATATCTCCCACACTTGTCTATAAACAAAGCCCATAGTGTGTAACCTAATGGCATGTTCCAGATGTTTCCAACAAGTGTACAAAAAAAAAAAAAATCACAACATCTTTAATGCTTAGGAGCAAGATGTACAGACTACACACCAAGCTTTAAAAAAAAGGAAAAAGCAGAAACCCCCATATGGTGCCAAATGTTGGCAGCTATCTTCTTTCTTCCCAGACAAAACCCTAGGTCTTGTGAAAACAACATTTCTTGTAAAGTGCCAAAAACAACATAGATAATTGTTATGATGGCTGTATTGCTTTGACTGTATGCACATCTAGCCTCTGGGACAACAGTAAGAGTCAACTTTAAATCCTAACCCTGAAGGACCACCATTAAGAATGCCATTGCCTACACTACTAAAACTCAGTCTTGTCTTTTAGATTCATCTTATTAGAACAGAAGAAAATTCTGCATACATTTGCTCCCCGCAACCCTCTGTTTGAATTAGGCTTAACAATAAGCACAGCACTGTTTCTAATCCAGTAATAATATAAGTTCACTAGAGAACCTTTAGAAAATAGTACATGCAATTTAAGAAGGAAAACACCAATACCTTCACTTCTTTCCTAGCCCTTGTAGATAAAACACTTACAACACTTCAGAGAATTTTACACTAGTCTTTCTATATACATAGAAATATTTATGGAGGCATACATAAAATATTTAAAATCCTATTTCGCCCTGCATTTTCACTTAACATTAGAGCATGAGCATTTGCCCATGGGGAGATTAGATTTTGATCATTTCCCTGTATCCCGTGAGTAATGACAGCTCTGTATAATTCACAGCATTTCCCAAGGGAGGTTTATTGCTCTACTGACCAGCTACAGGACCCGTGTTAAATGCACTGATGGCATGTGCAGCTGAAACATGAGAAAGCTGAGAAAGGATTACAGTGTAGCAGTGTGTGGAAGCCCAAAGGCCCATCTCTAAATAACGGAGGTTTCTTCAGGAAAAGGCAGAGACCTCCTTTTATTAAGAACCAAAAAGGGGATCAATTCATTCTCTAGTCCCCTGTTATTAAGAAGCCTTTAAAAATTTCATAATTATTCCTTTACATAAGGAAACCATTTAAACGTGTGCGCACAATGTAGAAACTAGGTCAGCTCGTTTGACTAATGAAGAGAAATTAAAAAGCATTTATGGCCAGGTGTGGAAGTGCACACCTGTAATTCCAGCCTCTTGGGAGGCTGAGGCAAGAGGATTGCAAGTTTGAGACCAGTCTCAGAAACTTAGCCAGCCCCTAATCAATATAGAGAGACCCTGTCTCACAATTTAAAAATTAAAATAAAGGGCTGGGGATGTGGCTCAGTAGTAAAGCACTCCTGGGTTCAATCAAATAAAGCATTCATGAGTTTGATAGTCCTGTTTAACATGCAAATTAATGGTTAAAGAATCTAATGTTCATTTGCTTTTCTTTTTCTTTCACAGAATAAGAATTAATATCATTCCAGTTTGTTATTAATAAGTAGTATGTCTCTCTGTCTCTGTCTCTGTCTCTGTCTCTCTCTCTCTCTCTCTCTCTCTCACACACACACACACACACACACACACACACAAACACACACACACACAGAGAGAGAGAGAGAGAGAGAGAGAGAGAGAGAGAGAGAGAGAGAGTCTTGCTGCAGTCTTTCTTTATAACAAACTGGCCTCAGGAAATTATTAATGAGGGGGTTGGAAGGTTACAAAGCAGCTAAGCCCAGAAGAATGTCTATGCAAAGAGAGAGCTACCTATTCAGAAGGAAGAGAATTGTTTGGTGAAGACTGGCAGCTCCAAGAGAATCCCTTCCTTTCCTAGGCTTTTCTATACTGTGCAAAGCCAAAAACGAAATGAGTCATAGCACTTTTCATTTCCTAACTGTGTATTTGTGGAATGGCCTTTGCTTTCCATGGAAGTCAAGAACAGCACCAATTAGGAAACTGGACATCTATGAGATGATACCAGGTCTATCCTAGTAGAAGCAATTCCAGAGCAGATGACATATTATTTGTAACTCAGCTTTACCTTCGGAAAGAGAAATAAAAACCAGCATAGAAGAAAAGTAGCTCTACTTGGAGATAAAATAATATCAGCAGGCCCCACCCACACATACCATCATCACCTAAGACCCTTTTTCTAGGCCATACATGTTATTAAGAAAAGTCAAATGTTTTAACCAGTGGCTATGAAAAAGTCCAGAAGATACTACCCTAAAATATGCTACTTTGGCATATGGTTTATTTTGAGCTGAATAAAACAGGGACTCTCTGTAGTGTAGGAAAGAGTTTCCTACTTATCTGCCTAAATGGGTCATAAATTTCCCTTTGTGAAAGTGGCACAAATCCTTCCCTTCCCTCACCTCATACCAGGATAAGGAGAATTCCAAGATGAATGTGTATAAACAGAATAAACAGAGCCTATTAAAATAACCCTTACCTAACAGTAATTTCCCTATATTTTCCTTGTCAGTTTTCCAAAATGTATTGGTCATTAAAGCCCAAACCCCATCCATTTGTCTAGTCACCTCTCCAGAATGTATCACTCTTTGTTAGGACAGTATATAAAACCTCATGTCTAACCACTTCTTTAGGTGTTCACTTGCTTTTTGTGAAGCCCCAGCACACGTAAAATTAAAACTATTCATTCTGTATGTCTTTTCTCCTGTTAAAACTCTTTGGCCAATTTAATTTGCAAGCCCCCCAGCTACTGAAGCTAAGAGATAAAGTTTTAATCTCTCTGCCATTATATAATAAGCAATTTGAAAAAAAGTATTATACTGGGAAAATATATATATTTACATTCACAACTTATATGGATTTCTTAAATATTTATAGTTGTTGGATTACTGACTATAAGATTCTAAAATGAAAAATTAAAAAATGGCAAAGTAAAATGGCAAAACTATCAAGATAAAATGTCAGTTGATATCACAAAATCAGGAGTTCATGTTTTTAGGGCTTTAAATTTTTATTTATCAGTTGTTTTAATTTCTGAGTCACTACCCAGTCCTGATCTAAGCACTGTGGACACAAATGATTTATTCTAAACTGGAAGGAAGGAAAGTAGACACTTCTCTTTTACTTCAGTGTATTTTATCTCTACATAATCTTCACTGCCTTTCAGGCAAGATTCTAGGTACTTAAAATTAAGCAGTGAAAAGGGTAAAATAAATCTCTATTAATAACAACAAAAATCTCAGCCTTCAAAGACCTTTCATTTTGGAGCCTTAATGCAAGCTTTCCCTCTAAAAAAGTATAAAGGAACATAAATTATTACTAGACTTATTAAATCAGGTTTCATCATGAGATTTCATGACCTGTACATTCAACATAAATGAATAAAGGGAATGAATAGTATACATGTTTATTTATCCTGTTTTTTTAAATTTTAAAATCACTATTAATCATGCATATACATGTGATCAATAAATAGATTTTGTTTCTTAATCATTGGAAGAGGAGATTCTAGGAGATGGCCATAAGGTACAAGTTAAGCAAGACTCATTGCACAGGGATCAAATCAAATCTCTCCTAATATGTAGATACACTAAGCCCCTAATATGCTCCACGTTTAAAAACCCTGGACCACTGCAAGCACAAATTTTAGGGACAAAGAAAATGTCACTGAAATGTCTAAACAGGGAAAAAAATGTTCTTGCCCCAGGAATAATCTTCTGCTTTTTTTTAGACTTCCTTCCCCAAAACTGGTACAATGACTACTGTTAGTCACATTATCTTATTTGGGGTATAACTTGTTCTAACATGTACACTGAAATCAAATAAAATATGCCCTGACTATAGCATAAGACAGTATGCTCAGCAAAGGAATAAATCTGCTGAATTTCAAAATACCACATGATTCACATAAGCAAGACTCCTTTCTAGAGATTTTCCTAAATGTCTGATTCTACCAACATCCTCCTTGCACTTAAACAAATAGAGGAGTCATGAAACAGTCAGAATCGAAGAATTTCAAGTCACAAAATAATGGCAGGTTTAGCCTAACTTATAGGTTTGCTCATTACAAGCAGGCAGGCAAGGATACTGCCAGATTTCTTAGGAAATTTCATAGTGTTTGTTGTCCATATTTCACCAAGGATGATATCAATATTTAACACTTTCTAGAAAATCAGATAGACATCTTTAAGAATATTTTAATACAAGTGTATTTTTGGTAGTTGCTGAAATTATTGACATCCTGAAAACTACATCTCTCAATGTTTTAAGATATGCACTATTCTTTACCCTATCTGTTCCAGTACAAAGACTAAGTCACACACAGAATGTGAAAATCAATTGTGTCAGTAAGGCTAGCATATAAATAGAAGAGGACAATTTTACTGAATGCCTAAGACATTTCCTGATAAATGAAATTCTGAGCACTAAACATTCAATAAATTGATCTTTTACTGCTTTGCAAAACCCAGCAATCTTCCTCAACCTTCTGATAACCACCAGGGAAATTTCCTTGATACTGTTCATTAATCTGCACTAAACTTAAACGCTCCAAGTGATGTGTACAGTAGTTTTTTTCCAAGCAACAAAACTAGACATAGAAAGATCAGTGAAAATCTACAACTGTTTTCAAATTTGGGGGGGGGGGGGCTATAAAGAACATTGATTAATTAGTCTGAAAAGAATACCACAGGAAAGTTTATTGTCTCTTTTATCTATGTTGAAGACAATTATTTACAAAATTTTATGCTGAACTTTGTCTTTTTATAGAAATGCTAAGTGAAATTTTAACAATAAAAGATTGTAGTACAAAGGAAAAGCCAAAGCACAATGTTTAAATTACTGAACTCAAAAAATAAAATGACTTCTTAAATATCTTGGATTCTATCCCTAAGTAAAAGGATTTACATAGTCAAGCTTCATTTGCTCACATAGGAGTTACTCAAAAGAATTCCTTTTATCTTGCAATTGAGAAAGCCTTCTCTCCTTCCACAAAAGATCATCACTTTCAGTCACTAATTGTTTTGAAAAACTTTCACTTGACATTGGATTGCATCTCTCAAAGAGCAAATTAACTAGCCAACTTAATACTGATTTCTGAACTGCAGTCCACCAAGGGCTGCAGCAAAAAGAATCTAGAAAAATCCAGGACTTTAAAAAGAGTGGATAAGAATACATTCACATTCAAATGTCAATCTCCCGAACAAATGTGATGTGCTATTTTCTTCAGAATCTATTTCTAATAATACCACTGCATTTTTCCTATCATCTTTCTCACATTGTTATGCAAGTACAGAAGTGTTACTATAATTTAAATTACTAGATGTCTTTGTCTTGTAAGAGAAAAAAAAAAAACAGATGTACTCCCAATGATGTTTCTGACATGCTATTGTTCTTAAAAAATTTACCAGATGGTAATACTTTAAAAGTTGCCATAAAAAGATGTAAAATATTTCTTTTTACAAAAAGTATGTGTGTCTGCTTTTTCCCAAAGGGGTGAAACTTAAGCTTTCTAAGAGTAAGAGTAAGACACAAGATAGAAAGCACTGAGAATTACCCACCTAGCTGAGAAGCAATCTATGGCCACTATCAATAATCAATACATTTAACTCACCTTAGCACAGGATGTACCTGAGTACAACATTCAGTCAATCCTTGGTAAATATTATTCCTTCTAATTCTGAATGATTTAAAAAATGACTAAAAGCAAGAGACAATTCACTCTCCCTCCTAGAGAAATAAAATAAATGTGTAAATATATACTCTGCTCTCTGCATCCTTAACATTTGTACTGCCTTAAATTTACTGGGAAACATGGGCATAAACTCTTGCAGTCTGGGCACCATACTTATGTAAATAGCAGAGGGTATGGTTTTAATTTGCTTATGACACCATAAATATTGGCATACTGAACATGTGCTTCCTGCCATGAATTCTGAACTCTCTCTCCAGGGTCTGCTTCTGTTTTGTCCACATGCCAGAACTAAGGACTACTTGCCCATAATCTCATATGATCAGAGCTGAGAAAATCAGCTTTGTTTCAAAAAAAAAGGAATCCTTTGAGTGACTTTCTTAAAAAATAACTTTTTCAAGATTTTTGCCTTCCAGGAGATAAATCAGAGTTGTCAATCTCAAAACCCCAAAGCACAAAAAGAAAAACAAACTAAAAATAAGACAGCACATGAGTTATGTCTTATGTTAACAAGATAGAACAGAGGGGGAAAATAATTCAAAACAAAAATAGGTTAAAGTTAATGACCTTCCAATAATCATGCTTTTCTCTTTAATAAACTGATTGCAATCAAAGTTGATCATAAAGTTCTCACTTTAAAAATAATTTTCCTGGAAATGATACATTTCTGTTTTCTTGTTGAGGAAATAACATTCTAAGCAGTCATCATTATAATTTTGCCCATCAGGTTCTTTGGACATTAATTTTACTTAGTCTAAGCAGAAAGATTGAGGCCCTCCTATGTATTCTCTTCTAGTTCCTCAAAATGAAGCCAGACATTAGTTGCATCTCTCAGTTGTGAAATCCGGCATATGACTCATTTAAAGACCGTCAATGATGATTTATGATCCCAGATGCCAATGCTGCAACAGAACAGGCTGTGTTGGGTCTAAGTAGGTTATTTTCACTTCACTTAAAAGATCTTTCATCCAATGGGTACTATGCTAAAGATTATTCATCATTTTATTTTCTGACACTTGGAAACGTGGGAGATAAGACACACAAGTAATTAGAATCCCAAGTAGAAACTGGTAACTTCTGCACTGTGCTGAGAGTTTAGAGAAAGCAGACATGCCAGGCTGCAAGAAACAGGGAAGGGTTTGTGGAGGGAGCACCAGTCAGACTAGGCCTTAAATGCATATGGGCTTTGAGCACACCAACTGAGGGACTTCCACTCCACAGCACAGGCACTAAATATCTGGGCCATTTTCTCAGATTCTGGCAGAGGGACTGTTGCAAATGCCTTCAAACTGCTGTCTTAGCCTCTAGCTTCTCTGCTTATATTAGTCCATGTGTTGTGGCTCTAACCAAGATATCTGACAAGAACAGCTTCAAGGAGGTAATGTTTCTTTTGGCTCATGGTTTCAGAGGTTTAGTCCATAGAGAGCCAGTTCCAGTGATCTAGGCCAGAGGTGAGGCAGGATATAATGGTGGAAAAGTGTGGTGAGCCAGGGACAAAACATAATCCTCAAGGGTTTGTACTCAGTGACCTACTTCTTCCAGCCACACCCCACCTGCCTACAATTGCCACCCAGTGATCCACTCAAATGATTAATCCATCAAATTGATTAATCCACTGGTTATGGAAATGCTCTCATTATCCCATAATTTCACTCTGAACTTTTCTGCTTGTCTACAACATAATTTTATTGGGGAACACCCATATCCAAACCGTAACTCTACCCTTTACAATAATCCCGATGTGTCTTTGTTTAGAGAGATGGCAAAACATAAAACAAAAGACAAATTAATAACCATATATTTGAAATTTGTTAAGAGTACAGATCTGAAAGGGTCTGATCAATCATATAAAGCTCACTATATGAAGTGACATATAGTGAACTTTTTGTGGTAAAGATTTCTCAGTGTATACATATAGCAAAACATCATACTGTATGTGGTAAATATATTCAATTTTTATTCATCAATTATATTCAATAAAGTAAAAAAATTAGAAATGGCAAAATAACCATACAAAATGCAAAATAAATAATAAACTAAATAAAAATAATAAAAAAGAAAAATATCTGATTACTCATTAAGTATTAACTGATCTGTTATAAGTGAAAGATATTACAAAACAGAAAAGATAGGCTCTGTGCATTAGGAACTAATGCAGAAAGTTGTACATTATCTAACAACATAAATCCTTCAGTGATGCCCTAGGATCTTATGAGATGACATCTACACATGTTCCTTAGTAGGTCAGACAGAGCCCTTCATGATCAGCAAATAATTTTTTTTAATCTTATTTCCCACCAGAAAGTGTTGATCTTTAAATACAGTGTGCTATCTAGCGAGTCCATGTCCTCTACTACTCTTTCTTTTCTGGTGATTTCCCTATCCTTCAAGATCCAACCTAAACTATGGCTTTATGGAGTCTTTCTTGCCCTGGAAGTAGAAACCCTTGGGTTTAACAGGAAACATCAAGTACACAAAGAAACGTATTTTGTTCACCTGTTTTCCAAGCATAACAGGGTCATTAGAACAAGTGGCACTTGGTATCTATCTCGCTGAATTGACTTCTTGACTTGGAGTCACAGTGGCAATGATATGGAGTCAGGAAATTACAGATCTCTGTGATGAGCAGAGGTCAGTTATGAGTAATCTTTTCAGAAGAAAGATTGGGGTGAGATCACGGTAGACGCTAGGAACACCAAAGCAGATTCTTGGTACTCCCAGTTTGGTCCTTGGTCTGGCAGCACTAGCATCACCTGGAAGCTTGTTCAAATGCGAATCCCTGGGCCCTAACCCAGACCTACGAAATCAGAATCTGGATCTTAATAAGTTCCCCAGGTGATGTGTGTGTGTATGTTACAGTCAGGCACCCATCCAAGTTTAACTGGTACAAATAACCAGAGCTCCACTGTGAGAACAAATGGCAACAACTTCCTATAAATGATGGACATGGGATGAGGGGCATAGGCAAAGCCTGGCTGGATCCTAGAAGGAAGAAGGACACCTTTGTCTCAGTTAAATTCACAGGTAATCAGCTCCCTATGTGGAATAGTGACAATGAAAATGCAAAAGCTAGAAACATAAAAACTATCTTACCTAAAAATAGAAATGTTAACATTTGCTTATTAGCTTGACAATAATCCTGGGCTCACTTAATCTATTATATCATATATTTTGAATTTTTGTGAAAAAATGCAGAACAAAATCTGTTAGTTTTAAGTTACATTCTCAGACTTGGAGGTGCTAAGAACAAGCCAATCTATGAGAAGGCCAAAGTCCCCTAAACATATGTATCATTTTATGGCACAATGTAACAGAGACAGGGGCTAAGACAGTAAAGCAATAGTGACACATACATCTCCTGTATTTGTATGTTTCAAGGGAAATGGCCAGAAACTGGTCTATGAATGCTGCATCTCTTAAGACACAGCAAGGACCCTACCCAGACACCCCTCCCCTTGATCCCACTCCTCGTCCAGCTGTAGGCTTCAGTCAGGAGCAGGCCTGAGTCAGAAGTGGAGCAATCCAAGGTTGTCGTATTCAGAGACTGAATAAATCCAAAGTACTGGGCATTTACTACGTTTCTGAACTGTAAGGGCATTCAGGTTGGAAGTTATTGTACAACTGTTTTGCTTAGAGAGTGAACCAAAAAGCAATAGTCTTGAGGAATATGCACCCTGAAGAAAGAGAAGATTTTCATCACCCATTAAAATTCAGGAACAACAAAAATGAAATTGTGTTTTGATCAAGAAGAATTCCAAGCACATGTTGGCAGTGATTACAGAAACATAAAGTGGACTTCCCCATGGTAAGGGCATACACAATCCCTGTTCTACAAATATACACAGAAAAACAGCCTTTGGAGAGTACAGAACAGGTATCCCAAGGTATGCAAACAATTGTTAGGACTTGGACTCACCCCAGAAAATTGCTATGTGACTTTAAAACTGTTAATACAAAAACAAACCTGTACAGTGCATCCAACAGACACTATACCTGCCATAGCAGGAACTCAAAGCAGGTTTGTGGTGGTTTTCTCCAATTTTATGGTTTCTGAGGGTACACTAGAATGAGCATCAGGACAAAAGTCAAACTCACTGGAATAGTCATTCAAATGACCACTCAAATTCACCATTTGAATTTCCATGGAGTTTTTATTAGTGAAAAATGCTTGCTAATTCAGGTTTAGATGTGGCTTTTTAACATTCATTTCCCCACATATCACTCCTTGATCCAAAATTATTGTTTACTACCACACTTAATTGTAATTTCTGCCAACTGCATTCTTGACTCTTCCTTGGCTATCAACCCCACTCTTTATTTCATACCCAAATCCCAAAGGGATAGTCTCAATATTCCTATAGATGGACTGGCAAACCATAAGCACCTATTGTGTTATCTTTCCTCTCATATGAATTATACTTCTACTGTAGTCATTAGAATCAAAATATTTAATATAACTATTAGTAATTAAATATCCTTATAGGGACTTATCTAACCCCATTGCTAGGAAGTCACTAGGAAATTCACCCCTGTAGCTTCTCACTCCTCACTTAATCAAAAATTGTCTCAAGGCTCACTTCCTCTATTACTTAATTCCCACTCCCCTAGCAGGTGTGCTCAGTGCTTGCTGTAATAATTTAATATGCTGCTTAATGTTGTGCATCTTTTTTACCTGCATTCCAACAGTAACTGCACAAGAACTTTCACACCCAAAAGACTTTATCTTGAAAGGCCTAAGCAACCTCATTCTACTTGAGATCTCATTTTCCTCTGAAACTTAACCCCTGACCTACTGCAGTCCTAAAGTCAGGGAAATACCACAGAAAAGCTCTGTGGAAATAGTTCTCCGGAAAAGCCTCAGATGGTGATGGCCTAAGAGAGGCCAAGATATCGAAATATCTGAAATTCCAGATAGCCCCACCTAGGTGTGGTGACCAATATCTAAACCAGAAGCCCTGCAGCTTGGCACATACCCCCCTTGCAACACCCTCACTGTTTCAACCAATAATTTTTAAGTGCATCAAGCCCTTGAACTAACCAATAATACTTTTCAGATTCTTTCCTGCCATTTGATAAGCTAATCATGTTTCAGAGTTGTTTGATTTTCCCGCAGTGCGTGATGATTTGCTAAGAGATGCTATGATGTATGTGGGGTCCCTGCTTTCTCCAAAGAGTGTATAAAACTGCTGCAAACCCTGGGCTCGGGGCCTCTCAGCATCACCCATTGCTGAGTGTGCGTGGAGGACCGAGCTAGCTCGCAATAAACACCTCTTTGCTGCTCACATCCATCTGGATCTCTGGTGGTCTTTTGGGGGTCCCGAATTCGAGCATAACAATCTCCTGCTAGGTATTTAACCTTTTCCTCTCCTCTGGTTTTCTCCCAACCCCCAAAACAAGCCAGCCAAGAAACAAAACATCTTTACTCAGTTCCTTTCTGGAACTTCTCCAGTTTCTTTTTCCCTTTTAAAAACATAATGCCCCACCTCCTCACTTTATCCCATAACCATTCTTTTAGAACCCTCATCATAATGAAGCACAGGCTGTTAGTTACTGGTCCTTGTATTCTCAAATCCCTGTAGTTTACACCATGAGCCAATCTCAGTTTCCTTTTCTCTCTCCTTCTTAATATCCTCCATCATCTGCCTTAAGGATTTTGTTTGTGTATTTCTTTCCCCTTCATAGCCTCCTCTTCATGAGGACTTCTTCATGTGACCCTTCCTTTTCCTTCTAACTCCATGCTTCACGTTTCAGCAACATTCCTTCTGTCCCTATCTGCTATACTCCATCAGGAATCAGATCTAATTCATATTTGGCAGCCTGAATAGCTTTTATGAGAGGGCCGATCATGGAGTTCACTACTATTTTCTCCAGGGTAATACATCAATGTGCTTCCTTCCGTGCCTCCTCTTTCCAGTGACCCTCTGTTGAATCTATTTCTTAGACTGCTGTCAAAACAAACTACACTTTAGACTGCATGAATTTACCACACTTCCTTCTCTGTCTAATTACTCAGCAAGTTCCCATCTCCTACCGTCCTCCCCCATCTCTGATTCTACAGATACAAGTGCTGCTCATCTTACCAGGTTCCTTTGTTCAAAATACACCTCCCAACCAACAGGTCTCCTGAGCCTCTTCTAATGGCTCAGCTTTCTTTTAATTCCCACTGAACACTTTATCACTATCTGTAGTATAGTCAGTTGCTTATCTTATCTCCTCCTTTGAGTATCAACTACTTGAAGGCAAATAACAACATCAGCTACAGTTTAGATCTTAAGTATTCCCCAAAGGTCCATGACACTTTAAGAGGGTGGTGGAACCTTTAAAAGGTGGAGCATGAAGGGAGTAAGTTAGGTCATTGGGATGAACCCTTAGAAGGGGAAAGTAGAACCCTGGCCCCTCTCTTACTCTTCCCCTCTTTTTCATTTCCTGGCCATGAGGTAGGTGGCTCTGCTTCACCATAGGGTTCCACTATAATATGCTGATTCCACCCCTGCCAACATATACACACCGGAGGCCTAAAAGCAATGGGCAGTCTGATCTGTAAACCTGTAAAACCTTATGCCAAAATAAACATTTTCTCTTTTTCAGTTGATTGTCTTGGGCATTTTTTATAATGACAGGAAGCTGATGAACACAAAGTCTAATTCAACTTTGCTTTTTTCATGGTATCTTGCAGTTTCAAACAGGAATTAGCATCATTTTGTGCTTTTCACCTCAGTTCTGAGAGCTTGCATTTAGTTAGTATACAATTAACTACACAAAGGAGTTAAATGGGTTCCTATTGGTTAAATGGTTCCTAAATGGTTTCTTGAACTGTTGTTACCAAGATCACATAGAATCCAATTTAAGGGAAGATCCTGGATTTTTTTTTTTTAATGGACCAAAGGTCATTTAGCCCTAAGTCACTCATTATTATTATTAAAAAAAACATGAGGAAATAGCAAGTCACACATTACACATGAACTATAATATCCACCGCTGTCTGTTGTTTATTAGACTTGTGGAACTGGATAGTTATTTCTGCTGCCATACTTCCAGTGGCAACACTTAAAAACTGCCTGTATGGTATGATGCTATCAAATTTTAAAACTTAGAAAGACTCATCGATTTTCGCTAAAGGTTTCTTACACAACCATTTCCTTTAAGACCAAAGGAGCCAACCATAATTCAGAGAAGTTGCAGAATAAAGAAATGTTGTGGCAGCAACATAAAAATCATACAGTGTCTTGTGCTCATTCAATTCCCAAATTAGTTCTGGCTTCCATTGTCAGGGTCATCACCACTAATGGGTAGCACCATTTTTACATTCGCAACCACCAAATTCTACTTTCATGGACTATTCTGGCCAAAACCTCATACTGAACTTCAGAGAAGGTTAAATGGTTCCTAAGTGGTTAAATTAATATCTTAATGAAATAACATGGCTCTCCTAAAATCAAGGGAACTTGGAATAAGACTTATTATCTACTCTTCAGTAAGACAAATGAATGTCACATAAGGTTGGTTATAATAGCGGTTTCATTACAAGACAGGCAGAGTTACAGAGACTGTAAATCATAACTGTTGTTGGATTTCTACTTTACATAGTTGTAGGTATGAGTCTACTCTTGTAAGCCAGAACAATTATTTTACAATTAGTTTAGACATGTCTGAGCCCAGAAGGAAAATTTCAATTTCAATCATCATTATTTTCCTTGAACAGAACCCAGTGCTACTAAAAATCAGGTCAGTTCAACTTTACACACATAGGTTTCTAGCCATGTCCCAAAGCTGAACAGATTTATAAATATAGATGGTCAAATTTTAGGTGTGTTTTCAAACTCCACTGTAAAATAACAACACTGGGTCCAACGCTTAAGAGAAAAACAACCAACCAACCAACCAACCAATAAGCTTATAATCTCATTCTCAAGGTAGAATATAGTCATGATCCTATAAAACATAATACACACCCCTGAATTTGGACTGCAAATCTATCACTTAAACATCTAGTAAATGACCCAATTTGTTTACATGGCCCTGTAGCTTTTTATGGCCTTTCGATAAAGAAGTTATTACATCCATTCCCTTTATTTTGTTTAAGAGTGTTTGAATGAGCCCCAGAACCACAAGCTAGTTAAACAAGCCCTCCTTAGATGGACATGGTCTCATATAATTCACCACTACCGGGGACATTTTCAGAACAATGTTTGTAGTTTGGAAACACCACACATTCCCACACACCAAAAGTATTTCCTGTGCTTTATGCAATTTTAAATGTTCGGCAGATATAGTAAATAAGTACTACTTTTCCATTTTTCCAAGCAGGAGCGTGGCATTTGCACTTCTTCCAGAAGATTTGCACCTCTAAGTGTTTTGCTATGGTAGGTTAACCATTCAGAAACGACTGCAAAGGAAGATTGCAGGGGAAATGGGAAATCCAGACACCCTAATTGATTTCCTAGGATGTAAATGTTAGTTCTAAAAGGAAACCATTTTAAAGCAGTTAGTTTAATGGGGTGCCCAACTGATGCCTATTAAAAGTTATCGGTACAGATTAAAAATAAATTTTCCACCAGGAAGAAAAACATTTCTTTTTTTAGGAAGCAGAGAGATGATTTAATTCCTAATTTTACATACTTAATCATGGCTTGAAACCCCAAGCCTGCTAATGTTCTCAAGAAAACAGAAATGAAAACCACTTTTTAAAGGGTTAGCATTTATCAATTAGGTTTTTAGACTCAGCATCTCTCAACATCCTGGCCAGATTCTGCCCTGGAAAACCCTGCTATTTTTAGATTTCTGCTTTGTCTGGCAAAGGTCAAGACAACTTTGACTACAGTGACCAACACAAGGCAAGGATCAAAGATACAGGTGAACCCATTAATATATGTAAAATTGCATATGAAACCATAAAAACACCAGGGTTATTTGAGTTTCTTTAATGGTAAAGGCAATTCATTTTCCTATAGAGCTCTAGGAAGAATGTAGTTTTCTTTACAAATAAAAGTAAAGTCAGTAATAAAATGCATGATTATGAAGAAATAGCTATTTATTAAATAAAAGGCACACCCTTGTGCCTAATTCCACCTATAATATCAAGGCTTTTCCAGCACTGGAGGTCTGCCTCCAAGTCAGCTACCTCTGGATATGGATATACAGATACCCATTTTTCATACCAGCATCATGCAACATTTTTTGACTCTATAGTGTTTATATATCCACAAATTACTGTAAAAAACCCAGTGACTGGGTTTTTTTTTTTTTTTTTTTTTTTGGTGTTGAGGAGCAAACCTAGAGATACTGAGCTACACCCCCATGCCCCATCTGAAATTTTATCTGTCCTTTGGGTAATCTAATAACATGTCACACTCTACCAAGAGTTTTTGTGGAGTTATGGTGTGTTCCCCATTCTTAAATAATTTGCATCCTACCTGTCATCGTGTCTTGGTTTAACACAATAAATCAGAAATGAACACTATGGATTTGCCCTTATTCCGAAACTCAGAAGGAAATTTCCAGGAAAAGAACTGAATATGTCTTTCCTCTTGTTTGTTCACATCTTAAGATTTTAAGCAAATGTTCCGTCTTAGTACAATGATTTTAGACATCCCCTGCTGCCATAGAAAAAGAAATTATAATGCTTTAATGACTCCCAATTTGCATCTCTAATCATGCCAGGCTGAATATGTATGACAGTATGGGAAACAAGCTGTGATTTATTCCTCAGTGGAAAAAAAGAGAGAGAGAGAAGTAATATGACTGTTTAAAAGACAGATGTCCTTATAAATACCCAGCAAAAATAACTGCCAGGAACAACATGAGATAAGTCCCACACAAGTCTAACTCCTGTTGTTGATACTTTTTCATCTTTGTAGTGACTCCAAGGGCAGGTGCAATGACCAGCTGTGCATACTGAAACATCTAAGCCTATCTCTATTTTGCAAATGCTGAAATGCTTAAAATAGTATCCACCCATGAACAAGGATTTCCTAGAATGCAAACAATACAGCTTCAAAATAGGGCATGGTCAAAAGGGACTGAAGGGAAGAGAGGGGGAACAGGAGTAGGAAAGAGAGTAGAATGAATCGGACATGACTAGCCTATGTGCATATGTTGAGTACAACCAGAAGAATGAGAAGTTATGCTCTGCACATGTATAATATGTCAAAATGCATTCTACTGTCATGTGTAACTAATTAGAACAATTTTTTTTTAAAAGAAAGAAAACACAGTATGGTATCAAGACAGCACCTCCACCAAGAGAACTCAGTCATTTCAAATCCTTAAATATGACAAAACGTTTCTGGTATTACAGACCTCACTGGAGAAATGAGGCCGTTACTCAATGTGAGGTAACCTCAGAAGAATTAATGTTCCACCAAACTTGACATTCTTTCCCTTAAAGGCTGTTGTCTTCGCTGTGTGAGAGTTTCATTACACTCACAGAATGTGCTGGGGGAAGCTGCCTCTCTCTTACAGGTTTCCTGATCCCTCACTCAGCTTCATCCTGCGTGCCATCCATTTTGTGAATGAAGTGTGAAAACAGCTCTTTGTTTACATAAAGAAGGCAACCTAGAGTGATGCAGGCCTCCCTTATGTGCAGGAACCCAGGCTGTGCAGCCTGGACTCCTAACCAGTTCAGAACTTACCAACAAACCTAACGTCGGAAAGAAAATTCCAGCAATAACTACACTAATACACACCACAGCTGCACTCTGCCACTGCATGCCTGCTTGGAAAATAACTGAAAATAATGGGTCTTGGCTGAAACTTGAACGCAAAGACAAGTTTTTCTTTTGCTCTGTTAACTAATAACCCTACAGGAAGCACATACTGCAAACAGCATCAGGGCCTTTCAATTCATAAGCTCAGGGACACCTTTCCACTCTTTTCCTCATCTATGCATACTCTACTCTAGACTCTTCTGTCTCTCATCATGATCCTCTCTTGACTTTTCAAGCCTATATCCTTTTGTTCAGGCTGTTCCCACTACCTAGAATGTTTTTCTGTTTCCCTCAAAACCTCATTGCAAATTGTGTCACCTATTCCCTGTAGGAACTTTTCTCTTTGAACTTCCTATCCAGGCAAAATCAATCATTTAATAAGTTAACAGAGGATTTTCTTAGGTGGTATTAAGCAAAACTAATAGGTAATGAGGTAAAGAATGGACCTGGAATCCTTCTCAGAATAAGTTCTTAAGGGCAAGATCCGCATCTTCTTTTTCGCTGCAGCACACATTTCAGGCAGACCTTAGCACCGATCACATGCTCATAAATATTTGCTGAATGAAAACAATGTTCTAATAAAACATTAGACCATTTAACTGATAAAGGAAAAGGCCTGTGGCTCTCTGTCCTGGCTTGGAGTCTGACCTAGGTTGAAACATTTACCAGCTGTGGAACCTTTCTAAGCTACTTGTTTTTCTGAATACCTCATTGGGATGTTTGCAAATAAACTGCATACCATCTGCAAACAATGAGCATAAATGCGGCACCTAACAGGCACTCCTGAACAGTCATTAAGCTTCACAAAATGAGAAGCTCACACAGAACCATTATACCCATCTAACTACATGCAAAGAATGCATCCCAGTACAGCCACTCCTGTGCTCTTCCTGGTGATCCTTACTGATTATAGTACCCATGTAAATCTTTATCCTTGCATTACATTAATGTGCCTTGTGCAGTATGGGCATGTTGGTCTCCCTCCATGAACCAGACTTCCACTTTTCCTCTGCCTCCGAAAACCTTCAACAACACATCTCATCTCTAGTTGACTAAGAAACAAATCAACTACTATAGTTTGAAAATAACAAATAATAATTCCAGAGAAACCAAGAAAGCAAAATTAGTGAATCTAGCCTGGCAAAAGATGGGTTTGGTTTAGAAACAAGGCAAATGTACAAGGATTTGCAGTCACTAGGGCACTAGAAATAACTTCTTTAAGGTGACACAAGAAATCTAATGCAAAACCGAATGAATAACAGAAAAAAATTAAAGTTAAAATGTATTCTCATGATGGAAAAGACAAAATCTATTAATGTTACCAAAAAAAATCACTCTTTAACAACTTGGTTTTAATGATAAATGTAATTATTTCAGCTCCTCTTTATAATTTTTAGGTCCTTTTGTTTTCAGATGTAGGAAACTCACAAATTTTTAAACAGTTAAATGAATATTATTATTTTAGGAAAAATATTCCAGTCCATGGCTGTGAATTTATTTTCTGATGCTCTTGACCTTAAAGAGAAACATGGATCTCTAAATAGAATAATATACATAATGTAATATAAATAAAATTTAGGATCACTCACTAAATTCATCAAAAGAATAACAAGCTGTGCTTTCTAGAGTTGACTCAACATGATTATTATTAATTTCTATGGTATTTTTTACCAACATATTATTAAACATCCTATTATATAAAAATAAACTCCCCTGTAGAACCAAGCATGCCAATGTCAACCATCCTCTTCATCTCATTAATACACCAAAATATTATATATATCATTCATCTATGAACCTGATGTACCTGCTTAATATAAGGTTCTAACATGTAATAAGAACAATTTTAAAGTCATCATTTCCAGTCATTTGCCAAACTCAGATTTCTATACTGACAGAAGTATTATAATACATATTAGCTAGATAATCTGTTGTGTAATCTAATGTGATTATTATCAAACTGCTTTCCTTAGTGTTTTTATACATAATGCTTCAAGTGCAATGGTTCTTATCTCACCCCACAACTTACAAAACATACAAGCTTCTAACATGACACAGAACACTTTTATGAAATGAGTCAGAATTTTTACACCATAATTCCATTTTCCTAATTGGTTATAACATAAGGAAAAATATATCGCCACATTAGCAGTTTATTACCATTGCAGTACAACAGTGTGCCATAGCCACTTCCACTCTCTAGGCCTCAATTTGCACATCAGTGAGAAGACAGGCTCTTTGGATCCTCCCAGCTCCAACAGTCCTTGAACACAACCTGCTACTCATCGCAAGCCTGTACTAGTTATCCATGAGCCACAAGTAAAAGATGAAAAGCACCCACATTTTGCAGGCTTGACATCCATTCACCATTCTTGGGTCCTTGGCCCACATCAAATTCCCACCTTTGGGGTATGCATAGCAATGGCCCTTTTAAGAGAGTAAACAAAACCAGAGATAGGAACCTACACACTTGGTTGGTATAGGTTCAGTTGGCAACACAGTATATTTGCCAAGATTATAAACTAGTACTCTGGTAGGCACACCCCATCACTACTAAGTTTAACTTTCTATAAAACATGTCAAACAGTCTGGAAATTCTAAGACCAAAAGACTCCTTCGAAGATGGCCTGCTATCAGGGTAAACACAATAGTCTTACTCTAATATGGCACTACACACTCAGAAACATTTAACAGATATTTACTGGGCACATACTATATGCCATACCTTGTTCCAGGTATTGTAGATCTTCCTACAAAGAACCAGTCAGACAAGAGGCATGCTCTTAAAGAACTTAGATTCCATAGTGGGAATAGGAGAGGATATGTAAACAATAATAAATTAAGAAACAACAGGAAAATTATCAAAGTGTGATAAGTGCGAGGCAGTTAATTAACCTTGATGAGACAGCAAGGGGCAATTTAGATTGGTCATAAAACAGATATCTCTGAGGAGGCAATCCATTCAATCTAGATGATAGGAAGTCTCTCCATGCAAAAGCAGCTGGTCAGTGTTAGCCAGAGAAGGCAACCAACTGAGAATTGCAATTCTAGGCCCAGTGTCATGGTTTGCATGTGAGGTGTCCCCCAAAAGCTCACATGTGAGACAATGCAAGAAGGTTCAGAGGAGAAATGATTGGGTTCTGAGAGAATTGGGTTGTGAGAGTAAGTTATCCCCTGATAGAGATTAACTGAGCAGTAACTAAAGTGGTAGAGTATAGCTGGAGGAGGTGGGAATTGGGGTATATATATTTGTATCCAGCAAGTGGAGACTCTCTCTGCTTTCTGATCAACATGTGAGCTATTTCCCCCCTGCCAGACTCTTCCACCATGATGTTCTGCCTCACCTGCAACCCCAAGGAATGGAGCCGGCCTTCTGTGGACTAAAGATCTCTGAACCCATGAGCCTTTAAACAAACCTTTCCTCCTTTACAGTTGTTCTGGTCGGGTCCTTTAGTCACAGCAGAGAAAAAGCTAACTAAAACACGGAGGGTGTCATGCCTACATTCTCCATCTGTCTTGCCAGGTCTTGACCCTCAGAGAGCTAAAACTAAAGGAACTGCAGGAAGAAGCCTGGAAAGAAGTCATACCCCTTCCTGACCCCAGGTCCTTCAAATCATGGGTCATGACTGAGTTTCCCAGCATGGAGAAGAGATAAAAGTTTTAACAACCAATATGAACTAAACTGTTCACTGCTAAATATGATAAAATGCTTAACTATCGGTATCACAGGAACATGAATCAATGGGGGCAGAGTCAGTAGTGTTGAAGAAGTATCCCAGAGGCTTTGGGCAATGTCAGGGATTGTAGCTTCAGATGGTTGGTCCACTTGTCTTAGAGAGTGCCACTAGGTCCTGCCCAACCCATTGGAAATATTTCATTATTTTAACAATCATTATGGTAATAAGTTTGGGAACATACCAACTTCAGATCAAACACTAGACTGGTTCATAGGCGAAAGAAAAGGGAGACTGGGGAAAAAGAACAAAAGCACAGCTGGAGTTAATGGTGGAGAGAAATGACACAACACAGACTGTTTAATAAGAGAATTATTTAGAGACCGCTTGAGGTTATATACAGATTCTGGCTATGTGCAATGCTTAAATAAAACAATTAGAAACATTTAAATGAGAGTAAGTAAATAAAGGGATTTTGACTGTGGCTTCCACCATTTTGACTGACACAAAAGCAAAATCTGGGGAAAATTTCAGTAGTCTTGGATTTTTGTGGGAGTAGGGGTATACATGTGCCTTGACTACTTACTAGTTTTTTAATACATCACATTAGAATTAGAATTTTGATTCTATAAAAGATGTGAACATTCATTGATAAAATTGGGTTCTTGGCAGTACAAAGGTTGAAAAATAAGCTAAGTAGAAGCAAACACAAAGAAGACATGTAAAAAAATCAGTGTCCGGAAAGATGAAATTAGGAATAAACAAATCTAAAGTTTAGGTGCACGAGACAAAGCCTGCCAAGATGGCATCAATGGGGAAAGTGTTCCTTTGGGCAAGTGTAGTGTGGGATCCTAACATCTAATTACAAATAATTAACAAATGATATACTAGTTCCTGAGGCTTCCAATAGACCTTTCATATGTCCTGACACCTTTTAAAGTTAAATATAAAGGCTTTCAAATTAAATACAGAACATAACAGTTGGTAGGGGAGAAAAGTTAACCAC
Source organism: Ictidomys tridecemlineatus (assembly GCF_052094955.1). Classification (NCBI taxonomy): domain Eukaryota; kingdom Metazoa; phylum Chordata; class Mammalia; order Rodentia; family Sciuridae; genus Ictidomys; species Ictidomys tridecemlineatus. Next base: position 118,670,886 of record NC_135485.1, on the reverse strand, counting down.
ATAAAAGAGTGGAGCTTTTTTAAAATCACCTACTGTGAAAAACAAAATTCATCATTACATAATGGTACTTTACTTATTCAACTTCCTCAACTCTCTCAAACAGAACAGAAAATTAGGAGGAAGTTTAAAAAAAAAAAAGCTTCTAAATAACAAAAATAAATATCCCAAAGGTCATGTAGTCAAACTTATAGACTGACTTGCAGGAAAGTCCCTCAGTTCTCTGGCAGAGCCTATTTGCTCTTGGACACTACTCAAAATATTGTGATTATCTGTTAATAGAAGAGCTTTGAAACTACCACCCAAAGTGGGGACAGAGGCCATGCATGAGCATATTGGCAGTGTTAGGAAGAGAAAGCCAGAACTTAAAAAGAGGGGGCTGAAAATCCAAACATAAGAGACCAGCAAAAAGGCATTCCTAGAGGACCACTGTCCCCAAAGTTAACTGCCCCTCATGTCACAAAGCCCTTGCAGAAAACAGGGCATACAATAACTTGTGCTCCAGTAGGCTAAGTTTAGTTAATGGAAGCATATTCCAGCTCAAAACTCAAAATGCCTAAGGAAAATGGGAAATATAAGAAGGTTTCAGGTATTAAAATAACTCACCAATGAAGCAAGGTAGAATAGGCATTATTCCACCACTTTTGTGATTATCATCTATTTGGTACATGCCATGGAAAAAAAATAGCTTTACTTTTCTTTATGAATATATATGATTGCTTCTGCTGCAACTCAGGAGCACCATCCCAGGACTTAATCATTTCCTGGTAGGCGTTCACATCTAAAAACCAGTGCCCATTGACATTTTTTCCCATGGTTACACAGGAAGTTCAGAGATCAGAAATCCTCAAAGTAAAGTCAGCATTATCTTTTATCTTTTTCCTTAAGTTAAATCAAGAGACCCTTGTTTTATATGTAAGATGAGACTTTAGGGTTCAAAGGAAGATTAAGAAAGAAGGACTAGGGCTGGGATGTATCTTAGTGGTAGAGAACTTTTCTAAAATGTGTGAGTCCCTGGGTTCCATCCCCACACTGCAAGGGGTGGGGGGCAGTGGGTGGAGAGAGACAGAAATGCAACTTGTATTACTGGAGGATAAAGCTACCTTTACAGTAAAGAAACAAAAGTTGCAGTGTTCATGTAAATAAAAAACCAGGTAACAAATAATATAAGTAACGAACAATAGTTTAAATGACACTGATCCTTAATTTTGAATCATGTCCACATATTCCAGTCTAAATCCATGTATCCAGCATTGGCTATGGCAAAGCTATAGCAATCAATTTCATTTATGATGCCAAGTTAATACTGAAGCTGAGAAGGCCTAGGGATTTGATTGAGTAAACACCATTTGAGAGTTTATGATACTCAGGAAAAGAGAGTATCATGGGGAGGGATCCTTGAAAGCAGACATGAGCTCTTATAATCCCAGTAGATCAATTTGGACACTTCATATTTAATACTTGGAAGACCTTTCATGAAATGACGCAATGCACAAACTGGGCCCACAACATTTTCTATGTGGTATCCTCAGGAGGGTTTGCACTTACGAAATTAGATAATCATCAAAATGGCGAGAGAAATAAAATAATCAAAAATCAATTGTAACTCAATATGAAGACAAAAAATATCCCCACTCCACCCCAAAAAAAGGAAGAGTGGAAATTTTAAAGTCAAAGAAGATGTAAAAGAAGTTGCTGTTATTCCTGCAAATCTTCTCTCCTTCCAAGGTGATCATCTTCAATACCCACCTGTTATTCTCAAATCTGGGAACATTAATGAAGCATAAAAATCAACCTGAGCATGTGCAGAAAAATAGCTCTACACTGCCCCCTAGTGTTGGCCAGTGCCACCTCTTAGGCTAAAAATTACAAGGTGAGTAGTTCCTCTACTTCAAGTTACTTCCTGCTGCCAATGTCCAGGAGCTAAACATAGCCCAATCCACTACCCACAGATTAGGAAACAACCAGGCTATTTTTAGCATCATGCATCTTAGAAATGGAAATGGCCCAGCCTCAGATGGCAGCAATGTGTGTGGCCCTGGCTTAATGACCTCACCTCTTCTTAGGGTGTGAACCTACTCAGTAAAGTGGCCAATAACCCTGGGCTGCCTGAAAGCTCTGGGGCCCACTGTAAAATGATGACAGCATGTGGATCACAGGAGAGACTACAAGAAATGGACAGAGGCACCGAGAATCCAGGACATGCCAAGGCATGTGTAGTGGGAGAAATAATATGGGACCAGAAGAATAAAAGAAAAATAGAGGTTAGGAATGTTGTGCACTATTGTCATATGGAGAAGCATGTCTAGTATGAAGCAATATTTTGAATAGAACACTTATTTTACATGAGAAAGAACAAAGGTTGGTCTGATCTGCTTCCTGCCTGGGTACAGCTGGTGCTGTGGCTCCTTTGATCACTTTCTCCCAGCCCTCTGCAGGTCCTGTGATTAGAGGTAGATCCCCAGGCTGCCCTTTGATCAGCAGCTCAAGGAACCTGCAGGTGCCATGCGCCACCACATTAGCAAGTTGCAAGGAGCAGCCACATTAATGTTGGCTAATAAATGTGATCCTATGCTTTGGTGCAAAAGCAACAGATACAAATAATGTCCAAGAAATACTTATTTTATCTATTTTTGTACTCTAGAACTTTCTGTGCTTTCTTAGAAAGGAATACTTTATACAGCTTAAATGCAGAGCTGGAGCTTTAAAACACCCCCACATATAAAGAAAAAGTCAGTGTGACTTAAAAGCAGAACACACTTCATTCTGGTTTTCCAGGTATGCTGCTTGTGTTCATCTCACCTGGTTAGTGAAGTGATAGCATACTTGCATTGTAAGCAGGTGATATTCAGAGCAGAAAAAAACATGTACATTTATTTTCAAATAGCACTAAGACTTGTAAACAGAGTGTTTAATATTCCAATTTTAGACAGCCTACATTAACATTGTGGTTTTATGTGCAGTATAAAATTTCTATTTACAAAGGATTCTCAAAAATGACTTCATAATGGTAGATCAAGAGAAAAAGAGTTCAGAAATTGAATGATGTAAATCATATGGGGTTCAGAGGCTAAGCAAATTACACACCCCGAAGCTTCTCTGGCTTTATGAAAGGAGCCTTTCTCCAGCTCTGTGCAATCCCAGCCCAAGGGAACTTGCATTTGAGAGTTTTCTAAACATTTCAGGTACACTTGAAAGCTGAAAGTAATTCTCATTTCCTATGCAGGATTAAGTCGTTTCCAGCACACACAAAATAGCAGTCATTGACTAACACATACAAAAAACACACCACCAGAAAGGTAAGGACTTTGGAGTACAAAGGCACGTTAAAAAAAAAAAAATATGAGAACAAGAAAAATACTTTTTTTTTCATTCCCCTAAAACACGTCCGCACGGTCTCTTGACCTCTGTATTTATCTACTTATTGATTAATCGATGCCTTTTCACCTAAAGTGCTTCAATTAATGCAGTCGATACATTTCCTGATGCCCCCACTGCCACCCCCTCCCCCAACAAAGTCAAACATCCCAAGACTCATTCATTTTGGATTCTCTTCTAAAGGCAGTTCTTGAACTTCTAACTCAGGCAATGCGCGATCCTGCAATGTGCTTGGAACTGACGTTCACAATCGCTCCCAGAATGTCCTCTCCCTAGCTGAGGCTGCAGTGGCACTCGCGTTGCCCTGTTAAGAGTTTTGTGGCAACTCCTAAAGTTGCAAACTACACGTAACCTCCAAAAGTCCACGCCAATGAACGGAGCGCGCATTTGCATGGATAGAGAGACGAGGATACCCTCGCGGGCTGGTCTACATCACACACCAACGCACAATGCCAACGTTAACACACACAGCGAGAATCGAGAAGGGGGAGCGTGGGGGGAGAGACTCACCGTTCTGTTCCTTGTTGCTGGAGAACTGGAATTTACTACTCAGGTTGGACTCAGCCTGAGTCCCGTGAATCTGGCCGGCCAGGGCAGATGTCAGCAGGAGAAGCCCGAAGAGGAGCATTTGGCTGAGTAGGGCGAGAGCTCACTCACGGCGGGCACTTGGGAAACGGCGACTCCGGAGTCTTTCACCACCGCCAGGGGAAGGCTGCACTGGGGTGGAAGCGCCGAGCCTGCTCTGGCAGCAGAGAATCGCAGGGTAGTTTCCACATAATCCCATCCAAAACTTTTTCCTAGAGCCCTCTTCTGTGTCTCCAGTTTTTGAAAAGGATCAAAGCAAAACCTGGACCTGAACCAGTTTCCCAAGGTTTAAACAAATCCTGAGCTGTGCCGAAGTGGTGGGGGTGGGGGTGAAGGCGAGGGAGGAAAGAGGGGGTGGGGACGCGGGGGAGCCGGGGGAGCGGCGAGAAGTCACCAGCAAGTTGCTGGGAGCACCTGTCAGTTGGGGGGCCTGGACAGAGGCGAACACTCAAGGGTCGCGCCAAGTCAGTCTGGAAGCCAGTTCCGCAGCCAGCACTTTCTGATCAATAACAAAGCTGCCAATCGAGGTGGCTCTCCGGGCGCCCCTCTCCCCGCCCCACCCCCACCCCCGAAGGGGGAGGGGGAGGAAACCAGACGAGGGCGCCGCGCTGGTCCCCCGGGCCGAGGCGCCGGAGCGGGGCCGGGGGCTGCGGGCCCAGGCGGCCCGGCGCGAGTGGAGGGGGCCGCGGTACTCTGACTCGCAGCTCCGCGCGCACTGTGCGCGCGTCCACACCGCCAAAGCACGGATCCCAGCACCTGGCTTGAGTTTTCCGCGACCAAAGTTCACCTTGTGCGGGCGAGTCCCCCGGCTCCTCCAAGCCCAGGAAAGTTGGGCAGCTCTGGGTCGCCGCGGGGCTCCGGTCGGGCCCCGTCCCCTCCCCCACGCCTGGCGCTCGGCGCTAACCTCGGGGCTCCGCGCGGCGTCTCGGAGAGCGCGGGGCGGAGAGGGAAGGCCGGGCGGCCGGGAGGATCTGGCTTGTCCCCTCCCCTTCTCTACCTTCCCCCTGCCGCGGCTGTCGGGAGGTGGGGGCCGTGGGCCGAGCTCTGGCGGAGCGGGGGAGGCCGAGCTGCGGTCCCGCGGGCTGCCGAGGGGGTGGCAGGGGGTCGGCACCTCTGGGAGGGGCAGCCTCGGCCGTGGCCGCTCGCGCCGGCCGGGCCGCCAGCTGGCTGTCCAACAGGTGCTGGCACAGACCCGGGGTGCTGCGGGGCTCACTGCAGACAGGACCCACACGGCCCGGCGAGGAATGCAGCCAGGGCGGCCCCCGGTTTCCTTTCCTAGGGCGCCCCTGTCCCCAAGTACAGAGCACGAGGGGGTGGCGAAGGGTGCTACAAGTGGGAAAGAACTTCCTGCGACCCTCCTCCTCCTGCGCTCCTGTTCCTCGTCATTTATTTCCAAGGGGATCCCCAGTCCCAAAGGACTATGCCAGGACCCGTGGCCAGACTTTCTGGACTGAAGGAAAAAGGGAAATTGAATTCAAAGATTTCCCTCCAATAAGCATCTCTGAAACAGGATGCAGAAAGCAAAAGTAAAGTCAAACAGCCAAAATAGCTGGATAAATACAGTCCTGTATTTATTAAATGACTACTGTGTCAGGCACTGTGCTAAGTAAGAGCTGGGGCCAAAGTCTCTGGAAACTTGAATACTATTTGGTTAATATTAAATTAACATCAGGCTCTACTGGAAATTATGTCTAGGGACACGCAAAAGGGCCCGTGGTTAGACATACATTCATAAGCTTTCCCACCTTACAGCCTCTACCGCAATGAAGCCTCCCAGACCCCGGGTAAGAGACTCCTCTGCCTTTATAGCAAGATGCTTGAGAAAGCACCAAAATCCGCGTGTGGCACGTGCCCGGCCCCACTTGAGAGGTTTGTACTGAGACCTAAAGTTCTCAGGAGGTTGTCTAAAACGAAAAAACATGTCAGCGGGGCCTATGATGGTTCCATGTGTGCTACATGTGTCTGTGACAGGATCAAGTGTACTTTCCTTATCGAGGAGCAGAAAATCCTTGTGAAAGTGTCGAAGGCACAAGCAGAGAGTCAGAACATGAAATAAAAAAATGAAGCCTTGGGGGGAAAATAAAAAAACACAATGAAAAAATGATAATATCACACAAGTGCCATGGCAGACAAATCAGAAGCATCACCCAACCTTTTGTTAAGCAAGTCAGTGCAAACAATCCAACCACCTGGGCCTCCAGGCTCTGACAGCGATCAGGATACTAACCTTCCTAAAACTAAGAAGTGGATTTTGAGCAGAGATATACTGCTAGACCAAACCAGGAGCTGACTCTTCCTCTGCCAAGCTAAAATGCCAACCCCTCTTTCTATACTTGGACACCTACTGAGAACAATCAACAAGACTTCTCTGCTTGGTATATTCTATTCTCCTTATTCCTTCTTAAAATTTGGGGGCTAGAGAAGTAGTTCCATGTGCTTAGCCTGCTGGAGGCTCTGAGTTCCATCCCCATACTAAAACGCAAAATATGAAAGAAAATTAAACAATGAATTCTGGGCTTATTTGCCCTTTGAAATCCTTACCAATCAGTCCCCTTCATTTTTTCCCCCTTTCCCAATTCTATCTTCAGAGTAGTGGATCTTTGACTTTAAGGATTTTACATTTTAGTGGATACAGATTTTTTATTTTATTCAACTTACCAGCTCATTCACATCGTTCCTGGGAATCCATATTTGCACACTAATTGTGTTCTAAAGGTGTTTTGTAAATGTGTGCAGAAGGGGAATGGTTCTCCATTTTAATAGCATAATGGGACATATAAAAGACATGCCTTCTGAATCCATTTTCATCTATTTATAAGTCATTATTCTTCAGTCTTTCCAATTTTATAACTTTAGTTTTCTAATCAGAACTTTTCTAATTGAGGTTGTTGCATATCCATAGAATTGAGTTTCCTGACCACCCACATGGTGTGTCTGCAGTTTTAATCCATTTACTCTAACGAGACTGTAAGGGTGATGACTACTCTTTATTTTGTATCATTTCATATTGGCTAGAACAGTGCCTGGCACAGGGGGATAATAAATAAACACACTTGACTGACTGACAGGTTTCTTTATTGGAGTCACTTACATTCTCCCTGGAATTTCAGCATGAAGGTTGTATTTGAAAAGTTACAGATGATCTAGAATAATACTCCACCTCTGTGTTTCACCTCATCCATATTCTACAGATTGATTTGACAATTGCATTATAAATAAAGCCAGCCAGGTGCTCCTGAATGACCCCTAGACAAAAATCACACCCACATTGGCTGGTTGCCTTTCAATGTACTTGTGTAGTCTTTGTTTGAACTGCCTTAGCCTTTGGCATTGTCAACTCTCTTTAACACTTCATCCTCTGCCTGTGTGCCTGTTCCATTTCACATATGAACCTTTCCTAGAAAAGTGAAATCCTTGCATTGAAAGTAAAGTTTATGAAATCCAGAGTCTGTGCAATTACCAAACAATATATTTTGAACGAATTTGGCTTTGTTTTGGCCTAAGGCATTTTCCTTGAGGAAAGGCATCTGTCCCACCAACCAAGAGAAAATAATTTCAGACATTCTTTGTGGTTTTCATGTTTTCTTAAAACTTAGGAGGAACTGGCCATCCTGCTGCATGCATGAAAAGCACAACCTATAAACTCCTACTAAAGAGCAAGGACCCTGTACTTGGTTGTTAAATGTGATCATTTGGGGGAGAGGGAATAGGTGTTTCTACTACATTTTTTTTGTAAAGTGGAATAAGGCAATTGTTTTTTGTTGTTGCTGTCATCATCAGCCACAGACATTTTGGATGATCAGGCCCAGATGCCAATTAGCATTGAACTTTTTCATTGGTGCATTTTAACTGTGCATAACAGTGGGATTCATTATGCCATATCTGTACATGCACATGACATAATTTGATCAACAGCATTCTACAGTACCTTCCTTTTCTCTCCCCACCTCTTTCCCAGAACTGCTTGCATATTGGGCAATAAAATCTACCAAATTATGCTATGTCCATGTTTGAATATACCACAATGAATTATACACACACACATATACACACACACACACAATTGAAGCAACAATAACAATAATTAGAAGGGAGCTCTGCAGAGTAAAGCAAATGGAATAAGCTTTTAAACAAAATACTCCCTTATCCAATCACTAAAACCCTCAGAAGTACAGGAACCATGGAACATTTTGCCACAGAAAATCAAATAATACAAATGTTCTTGCTCTTCAATACACACACATATAAACACACACAATTGAAAAGTTATTTTTAGATTTTTCTCAGAAATTTTTTTCTTTTTTATAAATTTAACTATACATAATGTTTTATATAACATTTTTATACAACATTTTGGTTATACATAATCCTAAGACTTTTGAGTATTTTAGTGGTAGGTAATTGAGCAAGAGTTCCTAACATTCAGAAAGCTTCATCAGATCTAAATGCCCATTGTGTCTCCAGAATGGATAACAGGCAACAACTTCATATACACATCAAAAAGACTGGACCAAGAGAAATCATTAATAAACAAAGAAAATGTCACAGACAAATCATGACTGTGCTTGGGGTGTGGAAGAAAGCAAATAAATACATAAATGAAGTAAGGACTCAAGTCTTAAAATCATTGTCTTCTCTCCTGACTTTCTGTAGCTATCAGGTCTGGAGAAACATGACCTGTTATCTCTGGGTATCTAGTATAGATCAGTATTCTGGTTTTCCAGCCTGGAAATAATAAAACACTTTTTCTTCTGGTGTCACATACCCTTACCTCTCAGCATAACTGCTAATCTAAGAAAAGGGTATCTGTTGTGGCAGATGAAAGACAAGTTTTCTAAGGCCCTGCTTTTGAAGGAGCAGATACACTTTTTAATTCTGCCTTTTGGAGGGGAGAGGGAAGGGGGGTAGTTAAAAGTGTGTGGCCCAAAGTAATGAATGACAAGGAGTGGTCTTGAAGTGATTCTCTGTGGCCTTTCTCATTGAAGTAGAGCTGCCACTTCCATTTTAAAATTACAGTTGAGTATGCACAGATTTTCCCAAAAGTCTCAGAAATATTTGTCTGACTCAGAACTCAGAGAAAGTAAGTAGTCAGAAACTGCAACCCCCAAAAGGCAAGCCCTGGTAACCTTGGAACCAGCACAACAAAAGATCATTTCACTGAGAAATGAGAGATCAGAAACAGCCTGGCTTTACCACCAACAAACAGTACAGCCTTGATCTAGGGATCCTTTCTGCCCCTGGGTTTCTTTTTCTTCACATAGGAAATGTGTGCTGGATTCTGTCTGGAGTCTTACTGCTTTAGAATTCGTTGATTCTGTGAGCTGTGATAGGTAATGTTGGCAATAGTTTTTCCACTTCTTTGTGATTCCAGGATAATAAATATTACTCAGTCTCAATTCAAGGATGTCCTCATGGTTGGCAAGAAAAATGATAAATGGGCACTTCTTCCTAAACTTGCCCAACCAAAGTACTCCTGTTTTAACTGTTACTATGATGATTTAGGAAGAAATTCTCCCGATAAACAAAAAGAGGTGTGTGGGGGTGGTGTTTCAAAATCACTGGCTAGGGCAAATATTAGGAATTTCATTGACTTCAAGGAAACTAAATAAACTATATATAGAATTCCCATTTTAAAGTTTATTATTTGATTGGTATGGTAAGAACCTCCAAAGAGGTAAACCATGGCCCAAGTGGAATGCCCAGGTAAAGAGAATCAGCTAGCAAACATAGCAAAGTTGTAAATAATAAGGAAATAATATTGTTAGCCAAGAACAAATGGCCAATCTCATACTGTTCTATAGAGTCACACTGGTGGAATGTGAAACAATCTGGAGAGCAAGGAGCATCCCATAAAAATGTGGACAGCAACCCAACACTATGTTTGGCCATGTCTGAAAGTCAATATGATGTCATTTTTCTCTCCCTTGAAATCATTTGCAGGATATGAAGACTGTTGTCCGCCTTGTAACAAATCATAGTAAAAAGGTCAAGTCACAACCACAGATCTTCCTTTCTCACATAGTGACCCTCCTATTTCAAAGGTCATGGGAGAAGGACCCTTTTACTTTGTGATCATTATTTCAAATGCAACCCTTTCCTTGGCTATTTGCCTTTTTAAAGAGGCTGAATGGTCTCCATCCACTATTTCATAGTAAACATTTAAAAAGTGCTGTTGCACTATCTGCAGGTATTAAAATGTCACACAGTACCCCATAAATATGTACAATTACTATATGTTAATTAGATTTTTTTTCAAATGAAATGAGAAATTTTGTGGGCAACAGAAAGGAAAATATGATTTCAACAACATCAAAAGTGCCCTGGATTGCTTTTGAAGTTCAGGATAAATTAAGAGATTTTTATCCCCTTTTCTATCATGATTATTAATTTTTGCTGCCCACAACATCTTTATAATAATAAAAATGCCTGTTCTCTTCTTAGAACAGTCTTGGCAACATTTTTATGACGTCACTTTACTTTCTTAAAATTTATTTTTGTCAGCACAATTTACATGTATATTTCCAGAATCTTTCTGCTTTTGCATCAGCAGAATCTTCTTTCTACTGTCCTCAATGGAGTGGGGGCATGTGAAGGGGCATGTTTTTCTCTTGCAGACTGCTCAAAATGTTTTACAGTTAAACAAAAGCAAACCAAGGAAAACACAAATGAGGGGATATAAATTTGTGTTCAAATTTATTTTTTTGAAGCATTTATCATGTCCCAGGAACTGAAAATACATTAAGGTACATTTATTGTTTTTCATTTAATCTTCCCATTAGTACTTTGAGGAAGGTCATGATTTCCCCATTTTAGTGCAGAGAAACTGAAGCTGAATTAGGAGCATCCATTTTTCTAGAGTGACAGGATTAATGACAGGTAGAGTTAATGTTTGACTGCAGGTTTTCCTTGTCCACTCTGCTTTCAGATTGACAACCATTAGGCCCTGAACTTTGGACAAAAACATTCTTACTTGAGCTTTCTTATGTTTCTCCTCTAACTTTTCTTCACAGTAACTGTCTTCCCCTGTGTTTAATTTGAAAAAGCTCCCACATGTTTAAGAACACTAATACAGCACCAGACAGCTACCTTTCTGGGATAGCCTAAATGAAATGTTTGAGGATGAATGTGGGCCACCTGAGGCAGAGGTGGTGACTAAGGCCTTGGTCAGCTAGTCTTGGGGATGAAGCCCATCCAAAGTGTGGGCTTGCATGAGTATCCTGTTTATCCAGGCCAACATTAGTCATCCAGCTAATGTCTTGGCCCAGACCATCTGTGGACAGTTATGACTCTATCTCCTTGTCTTTGAGGACAAAGGGAATAAATTATTGTTCGGCCATTCCTACTCATAATGGCTACTGAATTGAAGCATCAGGACTGGGAAGAAATACATTGTTTTCCAAGTTACCCCTTTGAAGAATCAATTTATGATTAACTGTAGATGCCAGAGTCTAGGCCTCTCTGGCTTATACAACTCCTACAAGTATCCTAGAAGTTTCTTTTGTTTTTTAAAATGATCAACAAAGAAACATTTTCTTTAATCTTCAATTAATTTAGCAAAAAAAAATTTTTTTCCAGCTTTTTCTCTGTGTAAGTAGTAAACATCCTGTTTGCCCTATAATTCCCATAATTACACATGGCTTTAGGATATATAATCCACCTTCACTAAAATTTACGTGTCATGAGATTATTTTTTTATTTTAATTTGTTTTATTGGTTCATAATACTCATACATGACATTAAGATTTATTCTGACATAATTATAAATGCATGAAATATAACTTACTCAATAATTAAGTCCCTAGTACTTAAGCTTCCTTTCTTTCCCTGTTCCCTTTCCTCTACTGATTCTTCTATTTATTTACCTTTTTTTCTATTTTTTTTAAATTTATTTCTTACATACATGACAATAGTGGAGTGCATTACATTTTTTTTTAAAAAACTAGTATCTTGTGGCTGCTCAGTGCGAGCTTTCTTAAGCTCTGTGGTGAGGCAAATTTGCATCTTCATTGATAACTTTACAAAGGTATTTTTAGATTAGGTGGAGTTATTCTAACCCAGGAGACTGCTACAGCTACTAACTTGGCGATTTGTTAAGCCCTCAGGCAAGCAAAGTCTTCAATTGAAATTCTAATTCCACAGATAAACTCCCTCTGAGTCCTAGCGGGAATAAGGAATACCCTGTGAAATGACCCCAGTGGTGCCATTTTCATAACACTGGACCTCACGTGGAAAAATTATCTTTTTTTCATAAATGGCTCTTAAAACACACATAAAACTAAATAGAAAAATATGATAATCAGCCACTTATTATTGCTACTATTATTCATATTTACTGAGGCAAATGATTTTACTATGGCTCTATAAAAAATGGTATTTTAAGAATCCAAAGCACTTTGTAATATCATGTTCTTTCTGCCTAGCGAGGCTTTTGCTTGAAGATTATTATCACTACATACAACCACATTCAGCATTCTCAATTCTGCTAATGGAAAAAAAAATTCTCAGAATCTATTTAGACTGGTATAAGAAATATCTATTGCCTGGTTTGGTGCCTATAGAAGCCCCCTCTTTCTTTAATATCTTGGAGAATGAGTGAAAATTGCTTTTTCTTTGTTGATGTTGTAAACTGACAGTTTATAGTTGTATAGTTTTATGAAGTCCAAGGCGATATTAGAATTTATGAATACAATGTGGAAAATTAAATCAAAATAGTTAATATGTCTATCATCTCAAATACTTAACATTTTTCATGCTAAAAAATCCTCAGCACCACATACAAAGATGTTGTGTTGGCTGAAAACTAAAAAATAAATATTAAAATATTCTCTCTCTCTCTCTCTCTCTCTCTCTCTCTCTCTCTCTCTCTCTCCCTTTCTCTCTTTAAAAACAAAATTTAAAGTTTATTGTCTTAGCAATTTTGAAGTGTATGATTCTGCTATTAACTGCATTCACCATTTTATACAAAAGAACTAAATATATACATATATATATATATATATATATATATATATATATATATATTTTCCCACCTTTCTGAGAATTTATGCCCTTTGACCATGGTCTCCTTGATCCTTCTACCCCCAGCCTCTGTAACCACCACTCTATTCTCTGATTCTGTGAGTTAAAACATTTTAGATCTCACATATAAATGAGAACATGTGGTATTCGTCTTTCCATGCCTGGTTTATTTCATTTAGCATAATACTCTCTAATTTCTTACATATTTTCACAAATCACAAAATTTCCATTTTTTTGAGGCTAAATACTATTCTAGTATGTATACATACCATATTTTCTTTGTCCATTTATTTATTGATGGACTCTTAGGTTGATTTCACAACTGGGCAAATGTTGTGTGAACGTGTCAATACAAGCATCTCTTGGAAAAAATTGACTTTCATTTTTTTTGGGGGGGAGGGTACCAGAGATTGAACTCAGGGGCACTGGACCACTGAGCCATGTTACCAGCCCTATTTTGTATTTTATTTATAGAAAGGTTCTCTCTGAGTTGCTTAGTGCCTTGCTAAGTTTGCTGAAGCTGGCTTTGAACTCAGGATCCTACTGCCTCAGCTCCCTGAGCCTCTGGAATTACAGGAGTGCATCACGCACCCAGCTGACTTCAATTTTTTTGGTGTAAATTCTCATAGTGGGATTTAGCTTTTTGAGGAAAGAATTTCCTATAATGGCTGTACTAATTTACATTTCCATCAAGATTGTACAAGTGTCCCCTTTTCTCTATCTCCTTGCCAATGCCTGTTATCTTTGGCCCTTTTAATAAGGCCATTTTTAGGGGTAAGATGATATCTCATTGGGGTTTCACTCTGCATTTCCCTAATGAAACTTAGCCACAGACCAGTTTTGTAACTTGTCCAAGGTCAAAGAGTTTGTAAGTAGTGATGCCTATTGATTACGACTGATGATCCTGTTAATTTGTCATTGAATTTGGTTTGCTAGGATTGAAGGCAGAATTTGAATTAAAACAACTGGCTACAGAAATGGCACTGTTAGCCATTTTTTATTGCCCTAACACAGTGATAAACATATAGGTAGGGCCTCAAAAAACTTATTGAGTATTTATTTACACCGAACATTTGGTGTTTATTTTGTAACTCCACACTATTCTAATCAGAAATATGCAACTTCAAATTCTATTGCCACCAACAAAACATAAATCATCCTGATTTTGTCTGATATCAGAGGGATGTCTCCACTAGCATACAAGAAATAGGCATTTGGGTCAATGAAAACGTCACAATAACTTGATTGAATACTCTTCAGTGGGTCTAGAATGAGAAATGAATCTTCTGAAACCATATGAAGGAAAAAGGATCTGGTGTTCTGTTCTTAGTAATAAAACCTTGCCATAAAATCACCATTAAAGTGTTGCCAGTTCTGACAACTTACAATGAAGTTCTATTCAAATACACTCCTGAAGGACAGCAGTAGGGGAAAAAAAAACTAAGTGCAACGACTTTCTATTTTCTGGTGAATGTGAGAATTTTAAGTCCAAGATACAGTTTTTGTTAATCACTAACTTTGAGGTGATCATGGATTTTATGCAAAAAGCTAAGTATCCTATCAGGAGCTCTTGGGTCCAACAAGTTACAATGCAAATAAAAATATATCATTGTGACCTGTAACCAGTTCTTCCTTATTTTCCAATCAATCTTCATTTGCTTTTTTTCCACCCCAAATATAAGTCCTGTCTTATGTTTTCTGCTCCCTACACACAGGCTTCCCAATTGCTCTCTGCAGTTGTCTGCTCTTGCATTCCTCTAAACTCTCCTCTGATTGCCAGCTTGATCTAGTTAGATCAAGACACACTCCTGTAAAGTTTTCAGGTCCTTTTTGCCTACAGTATCAAACCTGCACTATCCTAGCAAGGATCTGTTCTTCCTTACATGTCCAAGTTCCCCACTCTTTGTAACTTGTAATTTCCTGACATAATGTAATTTATGTACTCATCCTTAGTGATTTTGCTTCTTGTCTTATGCTCCTTCCATAATTTTATGTAACCAAACATGGAAATTATTCTCTTTTATTTTACCTTTATTTTCATCTTCTTTTCCCCAGCACTGAACACAGTGCTTTCATCAATTAATAATAACTAATTCTTCCTCTATGCCAGCCACTATTATAAGGACTTCCTGTGTGTTTGGTTCTTTATCTTCAAAACAAACACACCAAAGAGATATTATAAAATCATAATAAATGGTACAGAGAGGTAACTAAGATACTAAGTGCTTAAAAAGAGAGCCCAAGTCCATGCAGGTGGTAAGTGGCAAAACTGGGATTTGAACTTGAGTAGGCTAATTCTAAAGTCCATGGACTTGACAATTCCACCACTAGACTTTATTTAATAAAGGATATTCACCACTATTTGTAGGCAGTGTAAACCACCAATCAAGGCCCAATCACTAAAGTCAGTGATTGCCAAATGAGGAAATGTGTGCTAGCCATCTAATATTTTCCACATTAGATTGACTGTAACTACGTATAGATAATAACAGAATCTACTTCAGAAATCTGTGGAAATCAAATAAAACAAAGCACATAAAGACTTGATTATAATGCCATGCATACTTTAAACATGCAGCATCTATAATCAACTGTGTAATTCTATTTTCTTAACTCATCCCATAATCTCAAATGTGGAAAATCAATAAAAACTTAAATATGGGCTGGGGTTGTGGCTCAGCAGTAGAGCGCTCACCTTGCATGTCCAAGGCCTGGGTTCGATCCTCAGCACCACAAAAGTAAATAAATAAATAAATAAACAAACAAACAAATAAATAAATAAAATAAAGGTATTATGTACACCTACAACTAAAAAATGAATAAAAAATAAAAACTTAAATATAGTATATAAAATATATAATATAATTACATAAGGATATAGTTATAATATACTAATATAATAATAACTATTACTTTAATAATATATGTAAGGTCTAGATTATGATTCCCGACCTAATATAATGCATCAGTATCAATTTCATTACATTAATTGAAGAATTGAAAACTGGGGACTTAATGAGCAAATTATAAGATAAATTTTTTGTATATCTAATGTATTTGAAATTAAGTGGAAGACAACTCAAGTAGTTGCTGAGCAACTCACCAGCTATTTCTCTTTTTTTCTTCCTCAAAAACCTGTAGGTAATTCAACAGCTAATTTTATGATCAAGAGTTTCTTTAAATCAAGAGAATACTAAATACTATTTTTGACTGAAGAAACCTTTTCCTGTATTGTCTCCTTTTTTTCACCATCTCTAACTATAATACCTGGGTGAGTGTCTCATGTTTCTAAAAACTTTATAGGATAAATCCTTAACCTTGATGCCCAATATTAATGATTTTATTTGTGGTTTTATTGATTCATCCTCCTGATGATTATAAACTTCTGATGGCAGAAAGTTTGCTTTTCATTCACTTACTTATTTTTATCTGTTAACCATTCCTGCTTTGTGACGTCACTCCTGTGTCTAATACTGTGTGGTGTTCCACATTTAACGCACACTTTAATAAATGTTTAATGAGATTAACAGAAGTATAAAGTTGCCAAATACAGATACACCTGTGCTGATTCTTCATGGAAGAAACAGGATAGTCAGCTACTTCTGACAGAATTAGGATGACTAGAGCCATGTGGAGTTCATTTTCTTGGTTAGCTGTCAGTCAAAGTCTAGGATCTAGTAAAAGGAAGCACTAAATTATAGAAAACAGCAGTAGGCTGTACTGAATTCATATCTAAACCTTACGTGAAAATTATGCATGTAATTTTATTATCTGGTGAGCCAGAAAGAAGACTAGATAGGCACTCTCCAAAGTGGAAGCAATGACATATGTGTCTTTCTTTCAAACAGTATGCTAACATTCATTCAAATATTACAAGGCTGTTTCTAAGGCAAGAAAAATAGCTTGAATTTATAGTTTCTGACTGATTTAAGTAGAGTTAATTCTTTCTGATAGAGACCTCTTACACAACAGGTGATTCATGAGTGCCTATCTAATAACCAAGCTCTTTAATCCAAGATGCCATTATTTTAAGAAATAACATCTAAGAAAACATCTTCTTCATATGGTGATAATATGATGTTAAATGCAATTGTTTTGTTTTGAAATTTTTAGGATACAATTTAAATGTATATTTGTATGTGAATGTATACAGTTTTAAAATAATAACTACCAACTACTAATGCCTAAGTGAAGAAATTGTAAGAGCCACCAAACTAAAACAGGACTTGAAGTGTGTGGTTTAATGAATATCCATAACGAAAGTACAGTAATTAAATAATAATTCACTTTACATTTCATGTGCTTTGAGAAATTTATTTAAAATTATAGATGTTAGCTCTCAATTAATACCTTGAAAGTGATGAAGCAAACATGAATTTTTTCCTGTCAATTGCTATAAAAACTGCATATACGCTGAGACTTTATTCTAAGAAATAATTAATAGCATAGTAATGGCAAACTGCCTTAATGAGCTCATATAAAATAAAAATACTTAAATGACTCTTCAAAGTCATAAATATTTATTCTACTTAGTGTCATATAAGCATACTATTTCTGGAGATATTTTCCTTATCAATCAATAGCTTTTACCTGATCAATTTTATGTGCAGAAATGGTTCATTTATAGCTAACATAGTAAGAGGTTTTCAACCACAACTCCTTTAAATGGCCATCATGGATTGATTGGGCAGAAAGTTTCATAGGAGAGAGGTAGCACATTTTTTTTTTGAAAGAGTTTTCACTTTTAATTTTATTTTCAAAGTTTTAAAAATGCTTTAAAATATACAAATTAAAATATACAGGATATTAATTTATTGCAGTAAACAAGGAAAAAGAAGGGATCTTTTCTGATCCCCACTTTCCATACTGTAAAAGTAGAATTTACCTGCTTCATTTGAAGAGACTATCTATTTCCAACATTTTCAGATTCAATATCTAATTATTTTTTTCTTTCTCCTTTCCTCCTCTCTCTCTAGATAGAAAGAAAAGTAGATAGATGAATGATAGAAAGATAGAGATGCAGAGATAGATATAGATAGATAAGTAGATAGATAAGGGTGCGGAGAGAGACATAGATACCAATATATTCTCATATTCATTCCTGTGGAGAGATAATTGTTAAAAACCATCCTAAGGTCCAGGCTTCAATGACATTTCTGCTGATTACACACGTCTCTAAAAAGATTAACACTGGTTAACAAACAAACAAAAGCTTATTCAGGAAGGAGAAAAATAATGAGAAATCTAAGAACAAAGGAAAAAAGGAAGTGCTCTCTTGGGAGGAAGATAAAGATCTTCTAGTAAAAAAAAATCCATTTTTAGGGAGAGTGCTTTCCTAGCACTGGGAGGCACTGAGTTTGATAATTAGCATCATATAAAAGTAAATAAATAAAATAAAGGTATTGAGTCCAGCTACAATTAGAAAAAGGAAAAGAAAAAGAAAATAAGCCATTTTTAAAGAAAAATCTATTAGTCTGATTATCTTTTAAGTGTTTAAGAATTTAGAATTTTTTGTTGTTGCTTAGCATTATTATTTAGTATAAATAAATAATTATTACAAAATGTGAGTGAGTGGCCAGTTTCTGTTTTGACCTGTGCTGGTGGTTCTGTAGAAACACACTGTTTGAAATCCGAAGAGCAGTGTAAAAGGATGGTGATTGATGGTGCTCGCTATTCTTCTATACATAGGCAAATCATGTTTGTATTAATATTAATATTTTATACCTATGAAAGGAAATATTTACTTTATCATTACATAGTAATAAGACAATGGATGTTAATATTCTCTAGATTCAAATATAAATTAAGAGCACTAAAGTTATTAAGACTTATGGTGTGCTGCTCTGGATTTGTTCTTTGCCTTTCTCTGAGTCTAATATTGTGCTGTTATTCACATTGATAACACCAGGAGGCACATAGAGGAGACTCAGCATATGTTACTATGGTGACCAGTAGGCATATTTTAAAAGGAAAGCAACTATCATGTATGCATAAATTTAAAATATCACTGTCCAAGTACTTCAGAATTGTTGTGAAGTAGACATCACATTTAAAAACCATTTGAAGTTGCATGTGTTCTGTTTTTCTTCTCAAGGAAAACACAACTAATTTCAACAACACAGACAAACTGAGTTTTTATGAATAGTAAACCACAACTTTTAGTTTTATTCATAAAAATTTTATATCATTATTAAGTATATAGGCTTTAGAGACAGCAAATCTTGCTCAAATTATTGCTTCTGCTGCTTATTTGACTTTTATTGTCTTCTGAAACAAAAGGAGTCACAAAGAGGAACTAAAATAAATAATGCATATATTGGATTTGAGTATGGTAGCCAAAATCATTTTTAGAATGAGGGGACAGGGAATTAAATTTAATAAAGTAATTTATTTACTTAAAGTGTCATTAAAAACCTCTTTAAAAGATATTTCAGATTGTGAATCATAATATTGTCTTGTTACAGATTTATTCTGAGACTGCACTCTATTATGTAGACTTTGGGTAGAGAAGAATGACTGAGAAAAGCCAACCTCGTGAGGTATAATAAAAACAAAAGAGTATTGTCATAATAAAAAGAAAAATGGAAAATGAAGCTGAGAAAACAGTATGTTCTCAGAGACCAGAGGTATGGAACACAGCTAATGGGGAGAGTCTAGTGGAAACAGAATAGATGCTGTGAGTCTAAAATGCTGTGAGTTTGGAAATGTGGAAGTTATAGGGGAACTTAGCAAAAGCAGTCCTAGTGATAATGTCATTCCAGAAGCCAGAACAGAATAAGATGAAGAACAAATTGCTAATTATTTAAAATGAACATCATTGAATCATCATGTATACACAATTAAATGCAGGCATTTTAAGTGCAATGATTTCATGTGATGATACAGAGCATTTCTATCACTCCAAAAAACTTCTTTGTGTCATTTCCTAACCTTCTCTTTACCCATTCCTAGGCAAACATGGACTTACTTTTGGTCACTGTAGATTAGTTTTCCTTGATAGAATTTTACTTAAGTAGAATTATGTTCTATTTGTTTATGGCTTCTGTTAGTCTGTGTACTGGTTCTGAAATTGATCATATTGCTGGAGGTAGGGATTTATTACTTTTTATTGATGAGACTTAGTCCCTTTAATAATTATATTATGATATGTCTATTCACTCACCTAGTGATGGACACTTAGGTAGTTCCTAGGGATTTTTTTTTACTATTATAAATAAAGCTTCTATGATTATTCATGTAAAACTCTTTGTGAAAATATAGGAATTCACTTATAATGGATAAATATTTTTGAGCAAAATCATTAGGTTGCATGCTAGGTGTATAGTTAACATTTTTAAAAGTTGTCCGTTTTTTTTTTTTAATGTGCTTGTGCCATTGTGCTATTTCATTTTAAGCAGTTTATGAGAGTTCTAGTTGCTCTATGATTCACATTGTCAATATTTTAAAGTTTAGGCATTCTAATGAATGTGTACTTATATCTTATTATAGTTTTCATTTGTTATTGCCCCAAAACTAATGTGTTTGTAATCTTTTTATGTTCTTATTGGCTATTTATAACTCTTCTTTTATGGGACATCTACACAAGTATTATGAAGTTTCTATTCAAGTATCATAAAATATTAAGGTAGGATGTAGTACTATCTGACTGACATTATCATAATAGGAAATTTGGACACATTGAGAAACACAAGAAACATGCACA
This sequence comes from Ictidomys tridecemlineatus, assembly GCF_052094955.1. Taxonomy (NCBI): domain Eukaryota; kingdom Metazoa; phylum Chordata; class Mammalia; order Rodentia; family Sciuridae; genus Ictidomys; species Ictidomys tridecemlineatus. Next base: position 118,650,206 of record NC_135485.1, on the reverse strand, counting down.
GGCAGAATGTTGACCGTGAAAAGACACAGAAAGCAGGATGCTATATGCGAGCTCAAGAAAGAGACCTCAAAAGAAACCAAATCTACTGAAACTTTAATCTTGTACTTCTAACTTTCAGACTGTAAGAAAATAGACCTCTCTTATTTAAGCCACACAGTCTGTAGTATTGGTATTTTGTTTTGGAGCCCTATTAAATTAACACAAGGTTTTTGCTCCCCTGTTGCTACTGGCTGTCTTCTAATTAAATTATAAGAGTTTCCCATGTATTCTCCTCTTTTGTCAAAAACACTATTTGTAAATATATTCTCCTGTTATGTGGTTAGGCTTTTTAGTTGCTTCATGGCCTCTTTAAAAAAATATATTTTTAATCCTGATAAAGTCCAGTGTATTATGTTTTTATTTCAAGGTTTCCAGTTTCATTTTGTCTTATCCAAGAAAACTTTGCCTCCTCAGGATTGCAAGATTTTCTCCTTTGTTTTGTTCCTGAGGGTTATAGTTTAACATTTTATATTTAGGTTTATAAATCATTCCAAGTTAACATTTAGATAATGGTGAATGGTTAAAAAAACGTTTTTACAATATAAATATTTATTTGTTCCAAAATCATTTGTGAAAAAGTTCTACTTCCTTCATTGAATTGCTTTGGCATCTATATTAGCAAACAATTGAACGTATTTGTGTGGGTCTATTCCTGAATTCTTTATTCAGTACCCTGGATCTTTATTTTTTTCCAAAATACTATAGTATTTTCAACTGTTGTAAATTTAAAATAAGACTTGAAATCTAGTTGTTCAGCTTCATTCTTTTTCCTTTTCAAATTGCTTTCATGACCCTAAATAATTTGCATCAGCTTATAAAATTCTACCCCTAAAATTTTGGATGAAATTTCTATTAAAATTACTTTAAATTTACAGATAAGTAAAGGAAGAATTGACATCATAATAGTCTTGAGTCTCTGATTCATGAGCACATTGTGGTCCTCCATTTATTCTAGTTTTTAGTTGCTTTAAACGATGTTTATAGTTTTCACTGTGAAATTTGCACTGAAATAGTTTTATTATTGTTTTTCCATTATAAATGAAATGGTGTGTTTTTTGTAATTGTGTGTACCTAGTCAACTTAAATATCAATTTTTTGTGCATCGAATTTTTTTCACCTAAAAATTTTGTTTACTAATTCTACTAGTTCTTTGTAGATTCCTTATGATTTCCTATATACATACTCATGTCATCTTGTTAAGGGTTGAGTAATCCTCCCAAAATATGCTTGAAATCTTAGCACATATTCACATCTGTGAATGTGATCTGATTTGAAAACGGAATCTTTGTGGATTTAATCTAGATAAAACAGGTTATTAGTGTGGATCTTAATCCAATGTAACTGGTGCCTTTATAGGAAGATGATCTTGTGAAGACATGGACACACAAAAATATCAGATGAAGATGGAGACTGTACTTTCACAGCTACAAGCCAAGCAATGTCAAAGATTGCTAGCCACTACCAGAAACTGCCTGTGTTTCCTCTTATACATCTTGTTCTTTCTCACATTCCTATAAGCTAATAATTTTCTTCTCCCTGATTAATGTCCATCTATACATTAAGTCAAAACTCAGTTACTGTTTCCCTTTGGAAACTGTCTAGATACCCTCTTATTGAGTTAGCAACTCTTCCCAGTGTTTCTACAAGAGTTTATCACCATCTACATTGTGTTAGCTTTCCATTGTTGTAATAAACTACCTGAGAAAATCAACTTATAAAGGCAAAGATTTATCTGGACTCACAGTTTCGTGGGTTTCAGTCCATGACGGGTTGGCCTTATAGCTTTGGGCCTGTGTTGATGACACATTTCATGGCAGCAAGCTTGTGGTAGAAAATGCTGCTTACCTCTTGGCCAGGATTCAAAGAAGAAAGGAAAGCACTGGGGTCCCATTACACTCCTCAGAATATGCCCACAGTGATATAAGACCTTCCACCAGCCCTAACTTAAAAAACCTCCAACAGCTCCCAAGAGCACCACCCTGGTGATCACACATTTAGCACCTGGGCCTTTTGGGGACATTTGAGAACCAAACTTAGCAAACATCATTCCACTTGCTATACTGTTTATAATTATCTACTCACCCCACTCCCCAAATTCTTGAATTACTCATTGTATCCTAAAGGCAGGCACATGGTAGATGTTCACTCAATACTTGCTAAAAGAATGAATAAGTGTAGGTATGATCAAAATGTACAAACAAGAGATGTTTTAAAAAGGGGAACCCCAAATACATATTTGAGCAATGTCAGCTTTATTAGTATAAGTATGGATACCCTAAAGGCCTTTTAAAATCAAAAAAAGATCTTTTGATTAGATGTTTTCTGAAATCAAATTAGCCATGTTAACTTACAGATGTAGTTGTAGTATAAGTATAAATTAAAAAGTAGATTCTTATTACATCTTTAAACTACTGGAAGGTAATTATTTAAGGTACAACATGCAGTAAGTATGAAAATTGGAGTTAACCCATTTTATTGCCACTTTCATTCTCATAGAGCCAATGCAAAAATTGCTAAGAATGTTTTTATCAAATAAGGATATTTTTTCCACAAATGTTAGACTCCACTAATATGAAGAAGAGAAGATAAAAACAGATTTAAAATTTGTTTTCTTGGAAACTCATGGCATCAAGTCAAATGTTAAGAGGCACAAACTTATGAATCCATCCATAATCTGATTCTAGATAAGAAATGTATATCACTAAGCTACTATGTTCCCTGTTACTAGATTCACAGCAATGTAGGAAAAAAATTAGAAAGAATATTTAAAAATTTTTTTAATAATAAACAAGTTTTATTTTAAATATTTATTAATATTTACACAAAACCTAAAAATATTTTCTTCTTTAGTGTTTTTAAAGAATTATTATTGCTCAAAGGTATACATTAAATCAATAATCATTAGAATGCACTGTTTGTATTTTTAAGGCATTAGTAATAAATCCTTTCCATATCTTCCTCTTCTCATTAATACAAAGTTACACAAAAAACAAGTATTATTGTTAATATCACATAAAACCAAAAGAATGAAACTTAATGTTTACTTTATCTATGTTGCCAAATTGTGGTTTTATCAAAATTAAAAAAAAAAAAAAAGGTATTGATGTAGTTTAGCCACTAGGGGGATCGCTTTTCTGAATGGATTATAAGGTAATTATTAAACAAGCAATAATGAATACCTACTATGTGGTAACCCAAAACTTAAATGGAGAGATGTGTTTAGTTTCCTGTGAGGACCAAAAGGAAGCACTTTTTAGAGCTAAATTTGTATAATAAATCTAAAACTTACATAAAAGAGAAGTATAAACAACCCCAGAATCCCAGATAAAGAAAGTCCTTCCATGTATCTGATCAAATTAATACTGAGATCAAAATATGTATTTTTGCCAAGAAGTGTTAGAAAATTGATACTGGTTTTTTTTTTTGGTTATAAGAAGCAAATTCTTAATTCTTAAATTTAGTTTAAAAATAAAATGTGTACTGTAGAAAACATTAATATCACCCATTGACTAAGTCATCAAGTAGCTAATGAATGCCACACATATGCTGGGTGTTAAGGATCAATCAATAAATAAAGTCTCTGCTCTTACAGAGGCCCCTGCAGCAGGGGCAAAGGGCAGGCCTGTACGCACCTCACTCTAGCTCAACGTGCCAAGCGCTAGGCAAGAAAAAGTGCTAGCATTTGAAGAACATAGAAAGGAGCCTCACCAGATTGGAGTACAGGAATGGCATTTCCAGAAGCATGTATTTCTAAGGAAAAATATCAAGAATTTATAAGAGATACTCAGATAAATCTGAAGGGAAAGAAATTTCTAATCAGAAATATACAAATAATCAATCATGTATTAAAATCTGGGGCAAAAGTGAGAATGGCTTATAGGGGCCCTTGAAAGAAAGATAAGCAGTATCACAGTATTACCAGCTCTTGGGGACTGAAGAAAGGGAGAGGTCAACATGAAGGCCAGAGAGGTACCAACATTGGCAAGCCTAGTGTAGGGGTTGGGGATTTCATGCTGCGGGGCCAGGGGTAAGATGAGTGACTTGATTCCAAGGTTGTTTTAGAGCAGCACCTCCAGATGTAGGCTAAAGACTGAACTAGAGATGGCCAAAGGCATTTTGAACATTTTTAGAATATAGAGATAAATGTTTTGAGAAGATATGTTAAACCTGCTTTCAGCAGCACACGATTTATACACGTATCAAAACTACATTGCATCTCATTAACATCTACAATTTTTATTTTTATGTGTCAGTTAATTATTTTTTTTAAAAAAAGGGAAGAAGTGGATATTTTGGCCCATATAAGATCCATAAGATAGCCAGAGATTGTTGAATGGCTTCATTTCTTTCCACATGGTCTATAGCTCAGTTTCCAGACAGAGGACTCCATTCCAAAGATGTCTGTCATAGCACTTGCTTTATAGGCCCTCACTGTCAATCTGTTTTCCCTCCATCCCTCAGTCCTGAATCCCTTAATAGCAGAGCTCCTCACCATTGCCCATTCCTCCCTCTGTTCCACAGGATTTTCCCAGGGCAGAGGTGGGTGATTGAGGACCAAGAGCTTCAAAATCATGGAACCTCAAGATGGACTACTTAAATGAAAATCAAATTCTAAGTTTAACCGCCTTCCTCAATGTGAGCTTCCAATAGTAGGCTACACAAATGTCTCTCTCATTCACCAACTTCAATTTATTTTTTTAGATATACTTTTTATGATATTAATATTTCTTCCCATTCTCTTGTTTCATTCAGGCTGGGAGTGAATAGAAAAAGGGGAGTCATTGGTGAAGATATGATATGGTCAAGAAGGAGAAAAAACTCTCCAGTAAAACAAAATGTTCTCAGATAACCACTACCCCAAATTGATTACATTTCCTATTTCTATAGGCAGAGGTAGAAAAAGAGAGAAAACTTAAATATCCTACTAGGCCATGAAAACAAGAATATTTTCAACAAATTAAATCTGTGAACTCTGTGTTCACTGAGTGATGTGAATTTCAGATCACAATGTGGAACATTTTGTCATCAGCTCCATATCTAACTGTGAATAGTGATCTTATGCTTGGATAGGAAAGTTTGCTGTGACAACTGAGGCGGATTAATAAAATTAGCTGTACTTACTGAGGAGCGAGCTGGAAACAACCTTTTTTTCCTCACCACAGCTCTATAAACCTGCTTCTTAGGCTCCACTTTTCTGTGTTTGCCCAATAAATTGGACAGAGGCCACAACCTTCCAGTGCCTTTTGGATATTGGTACAGTCTTATTTGGGGTTATTAAACTATTGCACCCATCCAGTGTCATAATTCCTGTCTTTCATAGCTTCTCCCCATCCCAGCTTAGACCCTACCCATACATGCTGCAGTTCTGCTATGTGGGGCGGTAGACTGTCTCACTCACCATGCTGCCTCTGGTTCCGGAGGCATAGAGGGTGGAGAAATGAGAGGGAAAGGACATGGTCTTAAGGCACTGTGCTCCTGCAATATGGAATATGGGCCTTATGTCATGGCATAGGTTCAAATAACATTTCTCTCAGATTGGACTTGGGAACTCTTTAATCTCATCGCCACCCACTCTCCCCCCTCTAACATTATACTATTTCCTAACTCAAGCAATGAATTTTTTTGGCTAAGAGTTTCCTTGCAAATGCCACTCAACTCTTGCCCCAGCGGAATTCACAGAGGAGCAGTTGCTGGTGTAGCGTTCTTTCCCCATGACTCACACCTGGCTGTCTTCCAGGCTATTACCTCTGGCTTTGGGAAATATTACACTTCTCTTGTCCACCAATTTTTTTTTTTTTTTAAAGATTGGCCACTCCCTGGGCAACTGCAATCTTTGATCTGATTGTCAAGAAATTCAATACTGGACTGACTCTTTCACAGAGGAATCAATCACCAGGGTCTCAACCAACCATTTCCCACTAAAATCCAAAGATCGCAAACTCCCAACTGCGTTGTCACTGTGTTCAGAGAGAAGGCCTGAGTTTCTGCAGCTGAACCGGCACCCAGCTGGGTGCAGAGATATATTTCTATGCTTCTGGCAAGCTGACAAGCACCCCATTCTCTATAAGTGACTGTCTTAAATCATTCACTTCAAGGGTTCTTATCTTGCCTTGTCTTCAACTTTGGAGCCTGGGCCAAAACTCAGAATGCCTGAGACAAAAGGAAGCATATTACCTTAACATCCTCCTACAAAACAAAAAATTACATAACTTCAAGAGAGTATGTCAGGTTGGCTCTCATGCTCATAAAATTCCAGATCAAAACCAAATTGAATAATAAAATTGGTTTTCTGCATGGAATTCTCCATAGACTATCTGATCCAATTTCACAGACAATAATTTCATCAATAGCAAAAGAATTCTCATAACAATCATTGAATTTTCTTAAAACTGACAAACCAAACCATTCCCATAATTCTAATTATTGGAAAATTTGGACATCAACTGAGTAAAAGTTTACCTACATGCAAATTTCACCCAATTTTTCAAATGTATCCTCTGAAAGTTCATAACTTGACCTGAGTGTGGTTAGATTCTCTGAAAGCGTCAAAATCTAATTGGAGTTTCTGAAAAATCAGAGCAAAATCAGAGTTATAGAACCCACTTTGGGATTTTTTTTTTATTTAATTTAGCTTCACTAAACTAAATCTCCTCCCCGCAATTTTCCAATTATATGGCACTTTTTGAGGTCTCCTTAATATTTTTGGGACCCTCTTTTTTGTTTTCTAGTTTTTCTAGCATACTGCTTGTATGATGGTCATAAGGGTTACTTAGTTATGTTTTTAAATTTTCTTTTGATTGGCATAATGATTATGATGAATACTTAGGAGGTACAATGTGATGTTTTAAAATAGTTATACTTTCTGTAATATTCAAATTAGGATAATTAGCATATTTATCACCTTAAACATTTATCATGTCTCTTTGGGAGAATATTTAAAGTTCTCCCTTTCATTTTGAAATACACAGTATATTATTTTTAATAATAGTCACTTACTATGCAGAACACCAGAACTTACTTCTAAGTGGGATATGCTCATTGAGTAACTTCTCCCCATCCCCTATCTCCTCTACTCTCTTTAGTTTCTGGAAACTACCAGTGTACTCTCAATTTGTATGAGATGAACTTTTCTAAAATTCCACATATAAGTGAGATTATATGATTTCTATCTTTTGTGCCTGGTTTATTTCACTTAACATAATTTCCTCTAGCTCCATTTGTATTGTCCAAAATGCCAGACTTCACTCATCTTCATGGATGGATACTATTCCACAATATTATATAAAATACAAATATATACAACACTTTTATTATGCAATCATCTGCTGGTAGACACTTTGTTGTGTGCCCAAAATGTCTTAACAACACCAGGTAAAACAAGACATGAGGTTCACACTTGTGACAAGTTAATTTTCACATTCTAAAATCATATATAAAAATGGGTATATAGTGGGATTAAAGCTCTGTGATAGAGCACTTGCCTAATGTGCTAGAAACACTGGGTATGATTCCCAGCAGTGGCAAAAACAAAAACAAACAAAAAATGAACACTTGTTAAAGATTTCATTAAACTTAGAATCAATGAGGAAATCAGGCAGATATTGTAACTGATTCAAAAGAAATCCAAAGAACAGACATATTTAAAGATAAGGAGTATTGAAATAAATGTGTCAATGTAGGCAAACCCTGCTCTCCATGATATTGGGGCTCATCGACTGACCCTCTACTGTTCAGGAGAACATTTGCATGCATATCTAAAAGATCAACTTTGCATTGCTATCAGTTATCTCAATTTGTAGAGGTATGAAACAGCTTTCATACATTCCATAAAATTCAGATCAGATAACCAGGAGAGTGTCCAGTCTAGACAATGAAGAGTATTCTCCTCTTTCTCTGAATGCTATTTTTTTCTTTGAGTTCAGCAAAAATAATAATGAATACATAAACCAACACCTAGACAGTCATAAAATTGCCATATGGTTTCAACAAGTTTCTTCACATTTACAAGGATTAATTGGATGTCCTTTCACTTAAGAAATAATAAATAAAAATTAAACACTGGCATTGAAAGTTTGCCCATCTGTGTTGTATCTTAAATGAGGTTGATGTCAATAGTCTCTTAATTACATCCTTCCTCCCAAGTTCTACTTTTCACAGACTTCAGATTTGTTATTTCCAAACTCATTAACAAGTTCCAGTTAATTTTTAAACTATCAGCTTAAATTGCATGCCAGGATAATATGTATGACAAATAAGAATATAAGAAAGTATAAATTTTATTTACATAAAATCATATTGGAGTTGTGGAGAGCAAGGAAAAAACATATATAAATATATTATAAGGCAAAATATAACCCATGTAAAGGCAAGAGGTAAGTTATGGAGCTTTTTTGAAAATTAGGTAATCTTAGGTTAGAAGAATCAGAAACAGTTTAATGGGATGATTGCATTCCCCAAAATTATAATGAGTACAAGATGTACACAGAAAGAAAATAAAGCAAATGGATGCTAGATTAGAACATTTGGAAATATCATTTGGGCACTCAAGTGTCTTGAATGTCAAGATGAAGAATTTATATTTCATTCATCAACAAAGGAGAATAACTGGAAGTTTTTGAAACTTTATTTACCTGATAAGAGAAAGATTGTGGTTTAATCTAACAAAACAATGAAAGTTATATTGGAAAAGGCAGACACTGAGGAAAAGAGATCCCTAGAAGTAAAATTTATGTAACTTGGCAGCCATATTTTTTGCCATGGAGCAAGAGGATGTAAGTTACTCTCTATAATGAAATACATATAAATTTTAAAAATCATATAATACAAACACACACACACACACACACACACGTGTGTGTGTGTGTGTGTGTGTGTGTGTGTGTGTGAGAGGTTTGAGCCATTCTCCTTCCCTAGTGAAAGCTGAGATACCCAAAAGCACATTCCTACTTTTGAGACCTAGGAACAACCTGAATAAACCTTCTAGGTTCTCTCTATTGCTTTCATCACTGATTTTAGAAGTCACTTTAGCAAATAATAAAGTAACAGGCCCCTACTAGCTTTACTAATGCCTCTGATATGTGGCGCCTTGGTAATGATTTTCTTTGTTGATGTTGTTGTTTGTTTTCTTTAAGTGATTTGTAGATAGCTTTATGTGGCTTAAACTGGTTGAAGCCACTAACCTCTTCGTTTTTTGGTTTGCATAAGTGCCCAGGCATCCTTTTGGTAGTTGAGGGCCCAAAACTCTCCCCACAGATCTTGCTTAATGCTGCCATTTCTGAACATGAATTTTATGAAGAGATGTGAAGTTTGTTTACACGTGTGCAGACCAATAATTATTACTTCACCTCCAATTGCCCTTCCCCATGCCTCATACCACCCTGTTTCTTTACCCCATAAAGACCCAGAAGTCCTATTCACAAGGAGGCAGGTTTGAGTCTGGAAGTTCACATCTCTTCATCTCATGAATAAACTCTTCCTTTTTTCCAAAACCCATTGCTTTGGGGATTGACAGATTGCCCAGCAGGCAAAACAGGCCTGTTTTGATAACAAGGGGATGCTATTGGACAAGGGAGAATGGGAAATGAAAGAAGATTCTAAAATTTTCCTAGTTTAGATTAAAATCACTACTAGTTTCCTAAGGCTACTATAACAGATTGCCACAACTGGTGAACTAAACACTAGAAATTTATCCTCTTGCACTTCAGCAATCTAGAAATCCTAATTCAAGATGTCAGCAGGGACAGGACTCCTCTGAGGGCTACAGGGAATAATCTTTACTAGCTTCTTCCTAGCTCTGGGCTGCTCCTAGCAACCCTTGGGATTGTTCAGCTTGTAGCAGCATTGCTTCAGTATCTGCCTTCATTTTCATGTAGTCTTCTTCTCTGTTTTTTTTTTCTTTTTTCTTTTTCTTTTTTTGGTGTGTCCTCTTCTCCTTTTATAAAGACAGTAGTCTTTGGATTTTAGTGCTCATCCCAATCCCAATCCCATTTGATTTCTTCTTGATTTTTTTTTGGTTGTTGTTCTTTTTACTTAAACATGACAGAATGTATTTTGGCAGATTAAGCATACGTAGTGTATAGTTTATTTAAGATCCTACTCTTGTGGTTGTACGTAATGTGGAGTTACCCTGGTTGTGTATACAAATACCAAGCTAGGAAAGGTATGGCTGATTAATGCTACTATCTTTTCTACTATCTTTCCTATTCCCCTTCACCCTCCCATCATCCCTTCATTTCCCTTTGTATAATCCAGTGGATTTCTATTATTTCCCTCCCAGACTTCCTTTGTTTTGGGTTAGCATCTACAAATCAGACAGAACATTCTGCCTTTGTTTTTTGGGGGGGATTGGCTTATTTCACTTAGCATGAAACCCTCCTCTTGATTTTTGATGATCTGCAAAATCCTTAATTCTGAATAAGATCACATTCTGTGGTTCTGGCTATCAATGAACTTGTGGTGGACACTATTCAACCCACTATGGGTCACTTGGAGAAAAGTGGGGTTTTCAGAACAAATCAGTGTTCTGCCCTATTCTCTAGGAAAAACGCTTTTTGAGGAAGTTAGATTCAGGAGGGAATCTGGAAGCCAGACTAATGAGGTGGGAGTAGACTTGATTCTTTTCTACAGAGTATAAAGCCAAAGATGATAATATTAACTGTAATGAAAGAGGGAGTCAGTGGAATTAAAATCAGGAAAAGAAAAGACATTTTAAACAAAACTTTCATTTAATTACTGAGACAAAAAATCAGAAATCAGGTAAGAGAGTGTCTTGGCTCCCCAAATATTACCAAAGAACCCAACTCCACAGAGCACTGTTAGTGTCTCAAAATAGGGGGAAGTAATAGCCAGAATTTATTGACAACGGGAAGTTAAGTTGAAGGTGGGTCCATAAATTCAGGGACTTGGTGAGGATCAGGCAAGAGATCACACTGCAGGGCAGGACTGCTGAAAACCCCAAGGTGAGGATTTTGAACAGAGGTATTCAGAGCATCAGGGTTCTACCTAGTAGTGCTTCCCTTTGAAAAGTTTATAAGCCTGTCAGAAAGTTCTTCGAATGAGCCAGCAGATCATTGGCCTGGGTAAGAGTCCCCAGGGAAGGTAAAAGAATACTAATGAAAGACAGTGTAATAGCAAATTCCTGTTAACACAGACGGTAAAGTGTGGGTTTTTTTTTCTCAGTGTCCTTTCTGAGTGTGAGGGTCAAATGCTTCTGTTCTTCATAGGAACCAGGGACACGGAGTGATTGCTAGTGGATTGGCGAGAAGGCGCAGGGAAAGAAATCCAAATGAATCCACTGAGGTGCAGACACAGAGGCCAAGGTCAATTTTTTGATTTTTAAAAGAGATGACTGATGCGAAACATGGTGGTATGCACCTATAATTTCAGCTACTTGGGAAGCTGAGGATGGAGGACAGCTTTAGTCCTGGAGTGTGAAACCAGCCTGGGCAATTTAGCAAGATGCTTGTCTTGAAAACAGCAACAAAAATAAATAAATAAAAAGAATGTCTGCAACCTTGTCTAAGGGTTAAAAAAAAGTTGGAAAGGTAATAATTAAATTTTGGAAGGGTAATCAAGCAAAAAATTAAATTAATAAAATATAAGGCTTTAGGAAATATGATTATTTTTAAAAAATAAACAAGAGTGTGAGTATGGTAGATATTCTTAACACTCCATGATATTCTCTCTTCCTACATCTCCTAGATTATTAAAATATATTTAGAAAGCACTGAATACAAAGAAGAGTTTAAATGGTTTTTAGTTTTTCATAGACTGTTTTCTTGGGAAACTGTTTTTATCCTTCTTCCACCAATTGCCAGTGAAAAACAATGTGTTCTCATTATTCCAGGAAGTAGTGCTATGTCTGTCAAAAATGATGCGTTGCATAATCAGTAACAGTAAATAGACTAATTCTTTGAAGCCATTCCTGCTGGAAGGTGTATAATAATATCCACTGAAAAGTGCTAAAGTATACCTGCCAACATCTGAAACCTAGCAGTTGAAAGAGTCAGGGAGATAAATAAGGAAATGTGCTATAACTGTCTTGAAATATTGAAATATTAGACTGGGAAGGCATTGTGAAAGTACACAGTGATCCCTTGTTTCATGTGGCAAAGTGTTCTGGTGGGGGAAAGAAAGCTATCTATGAGTAACCCACTTTTACTGCGAGGTCTTGAGAGTGTGTTTTGTAAAACTATGTCAATATGAAGGAAAAAAGAACCCTCTGCTATTCAAAGTGTAGCGGGTGGAAGGTACCCTTATAAATTTTGGTAACAGGAATGAATGAATCAAATAATGCAGTCACTGAGCATTTGGTCTAGAAAATAAAAAGCTGTACTGGAATGAAACTTCAAAAATGTTTTTTCCCTAAGGTTTGAATCTTCATTGTAAAAGCAGGAATTTGCCGGGCGTGGAGGTGCATGCCTATAATCCCAATGGCTCAGGAGGCTGAGACAGGAGGATCAAGAGTTCAAAGCTAGCCTCAGCAAATTATCGAGGACCTAAGAAATTCAGGGAGACCCTGTCTCTAAATAAAAATATAAAAAAGGGCTGAGGATGTGGCTCAGTGATTAAGTACCCCTGGGTTCAATCCCCGATAACAACAATAACAAAAAATAAATAAGTAAATTTAAAAAAAAAATAAAGATAAAAGCATGAACTATTTGTGGCCAAATTCTCCCAAAAGAGAGGGACCCAGAATATTAAGTTCAGGCTTGAATCGTAACTAAGCTGGGGGATGGGGACATGTGACTCTGGCTCAAGTGGCTTATACAATTTGGAACATTGTCTTCATGAGGAGTAAAACAAAATTATAAACATTAAAGTAGACACTAGCCTCAATTTTTATTTAGAAGGACAAAATATATCACATTAAGACAAATAAGTTAAAAAGGACTAATTACATAAATGTCATAAAATTGAGCAAAATAATATACTACCTTAATAAATTAATTCCCAGATAGATCCCTATATTGTTTCCCCTAAATTATTTTGATGTATGCTCTAATCCATCTCTTTCTGTGACTTCAATTTTGTAGTATCATTGCTTAAATAAAGAACCCATTCATTATTTTTGATAGCATGGATGTGGGGTCAAAATTTAGTTCTTATTATTGATGGTTTATAAGTGATCACCTCAGATTTTCAACTTATTATTGGAAACAGTTTTTAATTTTTAGAATTGTCACTAAATTTAAGAAAGTTTCCATTTCTTTATTTCAAATGAGAGCTATATGATTTTAAGGTTTTCATTTTTTCTGTGCCATGATCCATTTTATCCAGAATGTCAATGTCATTCATTATAGTGTCAATTCCCTCATTGTAGTTGCACACATAAATATGAATTATGTATGGATTTTATTGATGTTAGTATTTCTTCTTAAAGTCAGCAAGAAATAAATTAGGTGCTGAATGGCAGAGACATGGCTAAGCCTGTTGCAGACTATGGAACCAATATGGACAGAGGAATGGCCTGGCAATTTAAGGCATCCAGTTAGATAGATAGGTGTGCAGAGCCAGAGTAGGGAGTCACTTTGTGATTTGATCAGGAAAGTGTGGGAGATCCAGATAGGAGGTGCCAAGTCCTGGTAAATAGTTGAGAATGACCATATTGCCAGAGTTACAGGCCTGGGAGTAGACCACAAAGACAACAGAAAGCAATAGAATGCACTGTTACGATGAAGAGAAAGTGAAAAATAGCTCTGCTGGCAGACAGTCCACAGTGTTCTTCACATGCATAAACAATGCACAGACAAGGGAGTTTCACACTGCAGCCATAAAAGGGACTAGACATTTCCTTCCTGTGACTAACAAAAGAAAACACTGCCTTTTTACAAAGGCAATTCCATCTTTCCAATTGATTCTCCTGCCTTCTAGATAAAAGTTATTGAGATACATGTGGCAGCCATGATAATCCACTGCCCAGATCTCCCTGACTCCAGGAGAGCAGGTAGCTGATGGCTGCTAGTTGCTCCATCTTTGAAATGTATCAGTGTCCACATTGAAGCCACATTTTTCCTGGGTGACTCCCAGCAAGTGATCCCAGGTGGCAGAAATATTAGAGCATGGACATTTCTGCCTGATGTCGAGTTCTTCTGATGGACAATCTAGGTTTCCCCACTGGCCTGGGCCAAGATTTTGCCATAGCAGCACTAGACTCAGACTATCCCTAACCAGTCCTGCTTTTCCTCTTCACAGGTCAGATCAACACTGTGGTCTGTAGGCTACCCTGCCTGCTCTTCCTTCCTCTTCCTTTTATTCTTCACAGATGTTTCCCCTGATAGATCTTGCATTTCTAATTACGATTTGGTGCCTTCCTTCTGGAGGACCTACGCGGACACAGTTGGTATTGCAAGTAGATTGAGAAAGCAGGAAGGAGGATGGGGTTTGTGGACTGTATCACTTATCACCTGATTGGCAAAGGCAAGACTGACTCAAGGGGTGTGAGAGTCACAGATAATCCCTGGAACAAGGTGGCAGCCCGATAAACTGGAGATTTCACCAGGAAAGCCTGGGAATATGTCCTGGTGGAGGGCAATGGCCTTGTCGGTGTGGCAGTTCCAACAATGGAAAGGTTTGAAGGGGCAGTGAATCAGAATACCTTCCTCAGCAATGGGACTGGGGCTTCCATTATGTAGAAAGAGAAGTAGGCCAAAAAGGGGATTGGGTAATTTTTAGGATCTAAGATTTTTTAGGCAGTGGCTAATTTCCTGGATAGTTGGTCAGGGGCCTGGAAAGAAATTAACTAAAAATGGAGGGTAGTGGCATGTAGGTAGATGTGTGGGAGTGAGTATGTAGTGCGAAGGTATTTTTTTTTTTTAAATCCCATACTCATGCCTATTGGAGAACATCCTCATGGAAAAAGTACCAAACAATCATGTTGACAAAATTACTTGGTTATCGTCCATCCTCAAACTGTCACAATTGGCTCACAGATAAGGTAACTATAGTGACAGAAAAGGGTGCATATATGTGCACCAACTTCTCAGCACCTATGCACCAAGAAATTGACAAGGAAGGTACCAGCCTCTATCTCTGGGAAGTTCAAAGATCCAAAATTCATTCCCTGCTCCCAACACCAACTGAACAGAGTCCCACTTACCAGTGCTGACCTAGTGACTGGTACCCTCCCTCTGACTTGCTTAAGGTGGAACCATCAATCTGATACCTTTTCTCAAGGAGAACATTACACACAAGGTGGGAAAAACTCTTTCTCCCAGTCAATGCCTAAAACCTGAAATCTTTCCTGTCTGCTTTTCTAGAATGACTCAGTACCCAGTCACTAAATTGTCCATGTCCAACCTAGGAATAGCTTGTTGCCTAATCAAACATAAATTTCTGTTCTTCAAGAAACATATCCCTAATGCTCTTTTCTGAGACATTCCATAGCTTCTCTGAGTGGTTTTATCCCTTTCAGCAACTAGCAGAAACAAACAAATAAACACAAGATGATGACAACAAAGAAATCCCAATAGTCCACCCAACAAAGGAACATTCCACTAACTTTTTGACTACCAATGTTTTTGGTAGTGTTTGGTTAAAGGGCTTCAAGAAATATCAGTCTTAGACAAACTTTGACTTGATTCTTGTGTTAGTCACTGTGGCCAAAATACCTGACAAGAAAAACTCAAAGGAGGAAAACTTTATTTTGACTCACAGTTTCCATCAATGGAAATCAGCTGGCTCCATTGCTCTGAGTCCACGGTAAAGCAGAACATGATGGTGGAAGGGCATGGAGTAAGAATGCTGCTCAGCTCTTGGCAGTGGGAAAGTGCAGAGAGACACTCCACTCAGTAGGCACAAAATATAAAACTCAAAGGCAAGTCCCCAATGACCTACTTCCTTTAGCCATACCCTACCTTCCTACAGTTGCACCCAGTACAGTGATTCTAGTAATCCTTTCAAATTATTAATCCATCAAATGGATTAATCCACTGATTATACTATATCTCTCATAATCCAATAATTTCACCTCTAAAATTTCTGCATTAACACAGGAGCATTTTAAGTGGGGGGCATCTTATATCCAAATCCTAACAATTCCTAACTGCCAGTCACTACTCTGTAGGATTTCCCTAGAACTGATTTACTTAATGTATCTACTTCCTTTTACATGGATCCCAACATATTTGTGACTACTTCAGCTGTATATCCACCCACACTGTTATAAAGGAATTTGTGTTGGAGAGAGTCAGAATGGAAGCAGAGTACCATTAAAGGATTACAATGACAATATCTAACATTTGCACATTTTGTAAGAACTCATAATCATTTGAATACACTACTACAGCTCTTTCCTAGGCCCCAAAAGACTCAGTTTCATTATCTTCAGCATAAATTAGCTTTCTGTATAAAAGAACGGATAATTTTATTGAGCATAAACCACTCTCCTTTAAGATAAGCCAACTCTACTTCCTAGGCTTGATTTTGAAGCTAAGAGAATGAGAGAGAGAGAGATATTGACAAAGACTGTGTTAGTTAGCTTTCTGTTACTATAGCAATAACCCCAAATAAATCAACTTATAATGAGGGAAGGTTTATTTTGACTTATAGTTTTGGAGTTTTCACTTCATGACTGATTGGTTCCCATTGCTTTGGGCCTGCAATGACACAAAACACCTTGGCTGGGGCATGTGGTAGAGGATGCTCATTACCTTACAGTAGTCAGGAAGTACAAGAGACACAGACAGCAAAAGGTTGGCATCCCATTAACCCTGTGAAGGACATATCTCCAATGATAAGACCTCCTCCTAGTCCCTGCCTCCCAAAGGCTTTGTGCTATGGGCTAAGCACAAAACTTCCAACACATGGGCTTTTGAGGGAAGTTAAGATCCAAAGTAGCAGAGATGGAGACACACAGAATTTGTCTTAGAAATGAAGAGAGCACCTACTTAGAAACTGGGAAGAAAGAAGCCTACAGACTATTTTTCAGAAGCTTGGTTATGTGTGGCCACCCCTTTGGTAAGAACTTTATTATTATTGAAACATGGAATTTGCGATATTTGTGTTTATTTATTTATTAATAACAGTGTAGTCTAGGTTGGCCCCGTTATATTCAGGCTACATGTGTGTGTATATATATTAGAAGAGTGATAAAAATGATAAGACTCTACTGGATGCTTACTTTGTGCAGGAATCTTGGAAGGAGTTTTGCACATTATTATTTTCTTTAATTTCTGCAAATGCTGGGAGAATTAGGCATTCTTGTTATCCTCATTTTATAAATGAAAGATCAAGACAGAAGTTTCTTAAAATGCTCAAGATCACACAGCTATTAGATAGTGTGGAGAGTAAGGAAATCTGGCCCAACTCTGAAGCCTGTATTATTTATACATTACTAGCAAGAAGATACACAAACCTGGCAGAAGTATCTCCTTCATTCAGAGCACCATGTTCATGATAAGGGTGACCACGCCTATCTGCCCTAGTACAAGGACAAATACATGCGGTTCCATTTGTTCATTACAAATTAAATGAAGCAAAGATGATCATGTAATTTCTTACACTAATTAGATGAGTCTTCCCACTAAATATCCCTCTCAATGCTATAGGCAGAGAATTTACAAGCTTTGGAGGCAAAGTTTGCTGGAGTTTGCTTTTTGACTGTGCTACTTAGTAAGCTTCGTTAATTACAGTGTGACATTATTTTCTTATTTCCTTAATCTTAAAACTAGTGGTAATAGCACTTACTTTACAAGTCACATGCATATTACATTAATATATATAAAAATGCCTAGAATATGTAAAATAAGAGCTTGCTATATCATAATTCCTTTCCCAGAAAGTTGGTTAATATCATTTTCTTAAGACACTAGACAATTGTATATTTGTTTACACAAATATTTATATTTCTTTAAATAATCAATTTGCCTGAATATTAGATCAGATCATTTTTCATAAATACGTTTGCATTTTGAGGTGACAATGAAAAAGCTTGTAATAGAAAATAACTTGTGTAAGAATTGGGTTTATGTTAATATAGTATTGTTCCCATGTGATTTCCATATAAATATAGTTTATTCCTCTTTTTAAAGTGAGTAATTTGATTTCTAAATATTGTCTACTCCTTAATTCAAGACGTATTATTTTTATATGCTGTTCTACACAAACCATAAAGATGGCAGGTAACTTCTCAGTGGTTACTATGTTTGTGGAATAACAATTCCCTTAACTAAAAAATACTCAGTACCTTTGTTTATTAAATTTTACCAGTTCATTCCATTATATGAATGAGAGTGTGAACGTTTATATTACTGCTTTCAATAGGCATTTTAATATGAAAAAAAGTACATAATTTTAATTGGAAGACTATAAATTTAGGGAGTTTCCAGCTGTAACAGTACTGTTTTCTTTAAAAATTAAAGAGTAATACATTGTCACATATTTCAAATAGTTCACTACATATAGAACAAAGTACTAGTATGAATCAATGGAAATATCTACTAATGTTTTACAAAATAAGATATCCTTATATTGGAAAAAACCAATAAATTGGATCCCCCAGATGGAAGCAAATAGAGTGCATCACACCCCGTGTACCGCGCCACTGCTCGGGTAAATAACGAGTTAGAACGACAAAAAACTATCTTGTTAGGAACTTACAGCAAAATGGGAGTGCACCGAAACCTAGAGGAAGGATTTCTAGCACCGAGGTCCGGTAATTGAGTCTCATACACGAGCCAACTGTACTGAAGATCCGGGCTGACTGATCCGCGTGGCCCGCCCCGCGGCTACAGACAGTGGGGAGCCACCAAGAAGCGACCAGCAAGCAGGGAGATTACTGCAGATTCTGTGGAATCCTGCTGCCTGAGCACTCACGGAGCCCCGGGCTGAGTTCGGGATTTCAGACCGGGAAGAAAACGGGACAGTTCTATCCCCCACAACGAAAACTCCACCAAGGAAACCAGGGGCCACCATCTTGGAGAGCTGAAGTAACCACCACCACTCTCCAACAGATTGCAACAATAAAACAGGTGGGTGTTACTCAGCTCATCTCCCATATAGCGGGGAATTCGCATAAAATCTCTCCTAGGCTCTCTGGGGGAGCGATTATCAGAGCAAGCCTGCATAAAGACGCAGGGAAAACTAGAGACACCCGACCTTCAGCTCCCCCTCCCATCAGCAGGGAAAAGGAAACCTGTATTGCCAGCGCCGGGGGAGGGGCAAGCAGAAAAAATCAAAACAATAGAGTGTGGGGGGGTGTTTCTCATCAGCTACCCTCCACGCCCAACAAACGGCAGGCCCAGAGTACATTTTGAACTTCCAAGAGGCATCACTCAGGGGAAATCTGATCTAGCAGGAGAAACCAGGCCTAGCAGAAGAAACCAGGGGACTAGAGGCCAGGCCCTCTCGACTGGGCGGCTGGAGAACACATGCCCGCCGGCGAAACTCCACCCGCCGCCCGCGTGACTGGATGGCTGGAGTCCACCCCCCTCCGGCGACCGACCACACGACTGGGCAGCTAGAGATTGCCCGCCCACCAGCAACAGCTGGCCCATTGCCCCTGCGACTGGGCAGCTGGGGACCGCACGCCCGCCTGCGACAACCGGCCCATTGCCCCTGCAACTGAGCGGCTGGAGACCATATCCCTGCGGGCGACCGATTGCCCGCCGGCTGACTACACGACTGGGCAGCTGGAGACCGCCTGCCCGCCAGCAACAGCCGGCCCTTTGCCGCTGCGACTGGGCAGCTGGAGACCGCACGCCCACCGGTGACCAATTGCCCACTGGCTGCCAGCGCGACTGGGTGGCTGGAGACTGCCAGGCTGCCGGCGTCCGGGAGCTGAAACCAACCAGAGACAGTCCAGTCCCACCCCTCCATTCAGACACCCCAGTAAGGAGCCTGGGGCCTGCCATAGCAGAGAGGTGACGTCACTGGAGCTCGGCCATCGGAATTCCTTCCCAGTGGAATCCACTTTTGCAGGCATAGTCTACCAACACAAAGGAGAGACAACAGAGATATACAAAACCAAAACAAATCTATAGAAGAGAGCAGAAACACAGCAATCAAATAGAGCTGGAAAGTAGTGTGAACATCATGAAAAAACAAGGGAAAAAAGGAGTACAAACAATGCAGGACAACTTAAATCTACAGGAGGACCTAGAAGCATCAGAAACAGGGATAGGGAAAGAATTCAAGGCATACCTAACTCAGATGGAAAGGAATATTAGAGAAGACATGAAAAAGTAAGTCCAAGTAATAAAAGCATATTTTGAAAATGAGTTAAACAAATTTAAATGGCAAAGAACGAGCTTTACCAGGAGATAGAAATCTTAAAAAAAATCAAGCAGTAATCATAGAAATGCAGGAAACTATAAACCAAATTAAGAACTCAAAGGAGAATATTACAAATAGACTAGATCAAGTAGAAGTCAGAACATCAGATAATGAAGACAAAGTTTATCAACTTGAAAAGAATATAGTCAACACAGAAAAGATGCTTAAATCCCAAGAGAAATCTATTTAAGAAATATGGGATGTCATAAAAAAATGAAATTTGAGAGTCATCAGGATAGAAGAAGGCATAGAGATTCAAACCAAAGGAATGGACAACCTATTAAATGAAATAATTCTAGAAAACTTCACAGAGATGAAAGATGGAATGGTTTGCCAAATGCTGGAAGCCTACAGGACCCCAAACATTCAAATCCATAATAGACCAACTCGAAGACACATAATTATGAAGATAGCCAACATACAGAACAAGGAGAGAATATTAAAAGCTACGAGAGAAAGGAGGCAGATTACATTCAGGGGTAAACCAATTAGGTTAATGACTGATTTTTCATCACAGACTTTAAAAGCGAGAAGATCCTGGAACAATGTATTTCAAAAGCTGAAAAATAATGGTTTCCAACCAAGAATACTGTATCCAGCAAAATTAAGCTTCAGATTTGACAATGAAATTAAAATCTTTCACGATAAACAAAAGCTAAAAGAATTCACAGCCAGAAAACCAGCACTGCAAAGCATTTTGAGCAAAATACTAGAAGAAGAGGAATTGAAAAATAGTGCCCAAAACTAACAGCAGGAGGTATCTCAGTAAAGGGGGAGGAAAATAACCAAAAAATAAAAACTAGCCAAACTAAAATAAATAAATAAATAAACATGACTGGAAGTAAAAATCATATTTCAATTGTAACCTTAAATGTTAATGGCCTAAACTCACCAATCAAGAGACATAGGCTAGTAACCTGGATCAAAAAATCAAATCCAACAATATGCTGCCTTCAGGAGACTCATATGATAGGAAAAGACATACATAGGCTGAAGGTAAAAGGTTGGGAAAAATCATATCACTCACATGGCCCTCGGAAGCAAGCAGGAGTGGCCATACTCATATCAAATAAAATCAACTTCAAACTTAAGTTAATCAAAAGGGATGAAGAAGGACACTATATACTGTTAAAAGGAACCATCCACCAACAAGGCATGACAATTATCAATTTGTATGCACCAAACAATGGAGCTGCAACGTTCATAAAACAAACTCTCCTCAAGTTCAAGAGTCAAATAGACCACAACACAATAATTATGGGTGACTTCAACACACAACTCTCACCATTAGACAGATTTTCTAGACAAAAGATGAATAAAGAAACTATTGAACTCAATAGCACAATCAATAACCTAGACTTAACCGACATATATAGGACATATATAGAATATATCAACCATCATCAAGTGGATACACGTTCTTCTCAGAAGCACATGGATCCTACTCAAAGATAGACCACATATTATGCCATAGGGCAACTCTTAATAAATATAAAGGTGTGGAGATAATACCATGCACCATATCTGATCCTAATGGAATGAAACTGGAAATCAATGATAAAAGAAGGAAGGAAAAATCCTACATCACATGGAAAATGAACAATATGTTACTGAATGATCAATGGGTTACAGAAGACATAAAGGAGAAGATAAAAAAATTCATAGAGACAAATGACAATACAGACACAACATACTGGAATCTATGGGACACAATGAAAGCAGTTTTAAGAGGGAAATTCATTTCTTGGAGTTCTTTCCTCAAAAAAAGAAAAAACCAACAAATAAATGAACTCACACTACACCTCAAAAACCTAGAAAAGGAAGAGCAAAACAACAGCAAATGTAGTAGAAGACAAGAAATAATTAAAATTAGAGCAGAAATCAATGAAATTGAAACAAAAAAAAATTGAAAAAATTGAAAAAACTAAAAGTTGGTTCTTTGAAAAAATAAATAAGATCGACAGACCGTTAGCCATGCTAATGAAGAGAAGAAGAGAGACAACTCAAATTACTAACATACTGGATGAAAAAGGCAATACCACAACAGACACTACAGAAATACAGAAGATAATTAGAAAGTATTTTGAAACCCTATATTCCAATAAAATAGAAGATAGTGAAGATATCGATAAATTTCTTAAGTCATACGATCTGCACAGATTGAGTCAGGAAGAAACACACAATTTAAACAGACCAATAACAAAGGAAGAAATTGAAGAAGCCATCAAAAGACTACCAACCAAAAAAAGCCCTGGACCAGATGGGTATACAGCAGAGTTTTACAAAACCCTCAAAGAAGAATTAATACCAATACTTTTCAAGCTATGTCAAGAAATAGAAAAAGAAGGAGCTCTTCCAAATTCATTCTATGAGGCCAACATCACCCTGATCCCGAAACTAGACAAAGACACTTCAAAGAAAGAAAACTACAGACCAATATCTCTAATGAACTTGGATGCAAAAATTCTCAATAAAATCCTGGCGAATCGAATACAAAAGCATATCAAAAAAATTGTACACCATGATCAAGTAGGATTCATCCCTGGGATGCAAGTCTGGTTCAATATACGGAAATCAATAAATACTATTCACCACATCAATAGACTTAAAGACAAGAACCATATGATCATTTCAATAGATGCAGAAAAAGCATTTGACAAAGTACAGCATCCCTATATGTTCAAAACACTAGGAAAACTAGGGATAACAGGAACTTACCTCAACATTGTAAAATCTATATATGCTAAACCTCAGGCTAGCATCATCCTAAATGGAGAAAAACTGAAGGCATTCCCTCTAAAATCTGGAACAAGACAGGGATGCCCTCTATCACCACTTCTATTCAATTTAGTTCTTGAAACACTAGCCAGAGCAATTAGATAGACAAAAGAAATTAAAGGCATAAAAATAGGAAAAGAAGAATTTAATTATCACTATTTGCAGATGACATGATAATATATTTAACAGACCCAAAAGGGTCTACAAAGAAACTGCTAGAGTTAATAAATGAATTTAGCAAAGTGGCAGGATATAAAATCAAGATGCATAAATCAAAGGCATCCCTGTATATCAGCAACAAAACTTCTGAAATGGAAATGAGGAAAACCACTCCATTCACAATATCCTCAAAGAAAATAAAATACTTGGAAATCAACCTAACAAAAGAGGTGAAAGATTTATACAATGAAAACTACAGAACCCTAAAGAGAGAGATAGAAGATCTTAGAAGATGGAAAAATGTACCCTGTTCATGGATAGGCAGAACTAACATCATCAAAATGGCAATACTACCCAAAGTTCTCTATAGGTTTAATGTGATGCCAATTAAAATCCCAACGGCATTTCTTGTAGAAATAGATAAAGCAATCATGAAATTCATATGGAAAAACAAAAGACCCAGAATAGCAAAAGCAATTCTAAGCAGGAAGTGTGAATCTGGAGGTATAGCGATACCGGAGTTCAAACTGTACTACAAAGCAATAGTAACAAAAACAGTATGGTACTGGTACCAAAACAGGCAGGTGGACCAATGGTACAGAATAGAGGACACAGAAACCAATCTACAAAATTACAACTTTCTTATATTTGATAAAGGGGCTAAAAGCATGCAATGGAGGAAGGATAGCATCTTCAACAAATGGTGCTGGGAAAATTGGAAATCCATATGCAACAAAATGAAACTGAATCCCTTTCTCTCACCATGCACAAAAGTTAACTCAAAATGGATCAAGGAGCTAGATATCAAATCAGAGACACTGTGACTGATAGAAGAAAAAGTTGGCTACGATCTACATACTGTGGGGTCGGGCTCCAAATTCCTTAATAGGATGCCCATAGCCCAAAAATTAATAACAAGAATAAATAAATGGGACTTACTTAAACTAAAAAGTTTTTTCTCAGCAAGAGAAACAATAAGAGAGGTAAATAGGGAGCCTACATCCTGGGAACAAATTTTTACCCCTCACACTTCAGATAGAGCCCTAATATCCAGAATATACAAAGAACTCAAAAAATTAAACAATAAGATAACAAATAACCCAATCAACAAATGGGCCAAGCACCTGAACAGACACTTCTCAGAGGAGGACATACAATCAATCAACAAGTACATGGAAAAATGCTCACCATCTCTACCAGTCAGAGAAACACAAATTAAAACCACCCTAAGATACCATCTCACTCCAGTAAGATTGGCAGCCATTATGAAGTCAAACAACAATAAGTGTTGTCGAGGATGTGGGGAAAAGGGCACACTTGTACACTGCTGGTGGGACTGCAAATTGGTAAGGCCAATTTGGAAAGTAGTATGGAGATACCTGGGAAAGCTGGGAATGGATCCACCATTTGACCCAGCTATCGCCCTCCTCGGACTATTCCCTGAGGATCTTAAAAGAGCGTACTATAGGGATACTGCCACATCAATGATCATAGCAGCACAATTCACAATAGCTAGACTGTGGAACCAACCTAGATGCCCTTCAATAGATGAATGGATAAAAAAAAATGTGTCATCTATACACAATGGAGTACTAAGCAGCAATAAAAAATGACAAAATCATAGAATTTGCAGGGAAATGGATGGCACTAGAGCAGATTATGCTAAGCGAAGCTAGCCAATCCTTAAAAAACAAATGCCAAATGTCTTCTTTGATATAAAGAGAGCAACTAAGAACAGAAGAGGGAGGAAGAGCATGAGGAAAAGATTAACATTAAACAAAGACGAGTGGGGGGAGAGAAAGGGAGAGAGAAGGGAAAGCATATGGAAATGGTAGGAGACCCTCAATGTTACACAAAATTACATAGAAGAGGATGTGAGGGGAAAGGGGGGGACAAGGGAGAGAATTAAACAACAGCAGATGAGGTAGAGAGGGTTGATGGATGGGGAGGGGAAGGGGGATAGTAGGGGATAGGAAAGGTAGCAGAATATGACAGTCACTAATATGCCATTATGTAAAAATGTGAGTGTGTAACCGATGTGATTCTGCAATAAAAAAAAATATATATATATACTCTTCTGGTTACATGAGACAGAGGGAGTGGACTTGTCCTCTTTGTATCCAGGGGGCAGGAATAGCAGCTGTGGGTGAAAAGGAGAGCTCCCTAAAATGTACCTATAACTGAAGCTGGTGACCTCATGAGAGAGTGAGTTCTCTTAAGTAGAAGCAGGGTGACTGCTCAGGGATACTATGAAAGGACTCCCTGCACTGGGTAGGAGATTGCTCAGGAAATCACCAGTCCTTTCTAGTTTGGTTTGACTTTGTTGTAACTCAGTCTGAGTAATCACATCATTTTGTCACCAGAAACAAGAAGTGAATGTGGCCTTGAACTTATAATTCTAATCTTAAAACTTTAATTTTAAAGATCCATCACACAGAAGGCCAGGATTTATCTTTTTGTAGCCCTTCCCCCATAGACCTTTCTATAATGTTGAGGACTTGCTTTGGACTCTCCAAATTCATGTTAGCTAATTGCTTTTAGTTCTCTTGCAGCTTTTGGGGATTCTCTTTAGATATGGCCAATATATTCCCTTAATCCTCTTTCCCTTTCTCATAGATCAGCCTGTATCAGTCATATAACTGTCCACAATACTGGAACTGTCATTTATATTTAAATCTTGAGTGTTATATGAGAGGAAGTAATGGTGGAGCCATACAGATAACTCTTCTGGCAGGCTTTACTGGCTTGGTAGCTCTGGCCTAGGACAGTCAGCATCATCAGGTGATGCCAGCATGACCTTGTGCTTAGGGTGTCATGGTGGGCACTTTGGTGACTTGGCATGGGATCAAGAAGCAACTTAAGTAGCTACTCCTGAGTGTTTTCATCTGAGAACCATGGAATGTCCATTATGGACCATGCTAAAATATGATACTATAGAAAGAAGGGGCAGGGAGGCCCCAGCATAGCACAGAAGTGCTAGTACCTTTTAACTCAGATGAGAACACAGCATCTTCTATGCCTGCACTGTTCCAGACATTGGTATAGGATCTTGAATGACATGATCCCAGCCAATTGCATAGGAACTTGTACTCTGAACTCAGCCATGTGGACAGGTACTGGAAGGAAGTAGGAAGAGACATTTAGCCCAGTCACCACTTATGTGTCAGGAAGTCAGACTGGCAGCAAGCCCAGTGACTTCAAGAAGGTAGCTAAGCCTGGTACTGGAACCACTCCAGAGTTTGGTCTCATAGGTCCACATGAGCCAGGGCCAGTGAAGCTGCTGTGTCATTTCTGGGGCTCATTGCCTTCCTCTCCTACAGCCCTTTGGAGGCTCATTCTTGTCTATACTGACACACTTTTTGTTCCATAGGGGCTTGTTTGGCTGGTGGCCCCACACACCCAGAATGCTGCTTCGGGATGAAGCTAGGCATGGAGCCAGATGCAGCAGAAAACCTGAGAAAGGGTTGTCTTCCCTCTGAGACTCATACCCACAAGGATTCAAAAGGGAAAGTCAAGTTGACATCATAAAAAAAAATCTTGAAAAATGCCCACGATAACTGGGGACAAGGATGACCCTCTGATTGTTGCTATCTCAGGCATATTTGTCCTGGGTAGATACCAGGTCACAGGTCCCTGAAAGGTGTCCAGAATTGATCAAAATAAATCTACATATCTTAAAGTTTGAAAAATATGAAGTGACTTTAAACATTTTAAAATGAAGATTCTTAGAAGCCTAATGCGAAAGGCTGATGCTGGACTGAACACTTCTGCCCCTGCCTTTAAGCAGGACAGAAGGCAAACTATCACTTCTAGAAGGATCTAAATGAAGACTGTCAAAGACTTGAACCTAGCTTATTGTGAAGGCTGAGGCAAATGCTGCTTCATCTTTATATGTAAATCTTGCAGTTAGGTAAACAGTATTCTTGGTTGGGAGTGTGGCAGTGGGAAGAGAATTATGTAAGACAGTTCAGGGGTAAGAAATGTAGATGGTACTTTATTTTTTTGTCTTCAAATGTGGGTGGGAAAATGAAATGTGGCATCCAAATAATTAATTCTATTTCCTCCCCCATTCTCTTCCTTTTAGCACTTTGTAACTTACTGCTTTAGAGTCATTACTATTTTTCTATCAGTCACATCAAAAATCTATTTTTCCCTCTTTTTCTTTCTTCCCCCACCCTACCCAGTACTGGGGACCAAATATGGGGCCTTGTACATGCTAAGCGAGTGCTCTATCACTGAGATATATCCCCATCCCTCTATTTTCTTAATCACACACTGGGAGAGAACTTCTACAGGATCCTATATAACTGAATATCAGTGAATTCTTTTCTTCTGACATCTTTTCAACTGTTTTTATATATGGTCAGCTTTAGCTGAGGAACGGATCATGTAATAGAAATCGGGACTGTCAAAGAATCAACTTATCATTTTATCTTCACTTTCTTCTCTACCTCCTTAAAGCTCATCACAAGTCCCACACCCATTGTTACCCACTTCAAGATTCTCATATCTCATTTCATCTCCTATATAATTTTAAAATTGAAGGGGATGGTTGAAGGGATCGACATTTGATACTACTTAATCCTGATAATAAATATTTTTTTCCATAAGTCATTTGAAATCCATTATTAAATTAAGGATCTTAAGTATACTAGGTTTTGTCCAGTACAAAAGAAGTAAAAGAAATAGTTCCTGCCCATTAAGAACTTAAAGTTCAATATAAAGGTAATCTGGCTTCAAGTTAATCAGTGTTATTGGCACTTAGTAAGCGCTCAAAAATATTCATTACTCTCATAGTGTCCCATGCCAGAACAAACTGTGTCCTGAACCATTTCCGGCCCTCTGTGCTTGTAGGCTGTTGGCACTGAAGAAGGTTGCATATTGGGGCAAACAACAACAACAACAACAACTCGTTACATGAATGCTCATTTGATACCTTCTTGATTATCAGGGCTGACTGATTTGTCCAAGAGGATAGGTGCTCCCCCACCAGTCCCCCTGCATTCTTCTCCCTATACATGTCTCCTGAAACGTTTAGGAAGGATAGTCTTTCCAATCAGAGAATCAATCTCTTCTAAAGTCTGAGGTTCTATGTCATAGAACCACTCCTCTCCCTTCCCCAAACCAAATAAGCTTTCCAGATTTACCTGTAGCAAATCTATACTTACTGATCTACCTGACTTGTGCTTTTCTTTGTCTCTGTAACTTGAATGGAAGGAAAGTTACCAATGAGTCTCTTCTGTTTCCTCTTTCTACCAAATGCTTGAATTGGTTATGTGATGTATTGGGAGCCATTTCCTTTCCTTAGCAAGTCTTTGCTCAGATCTGTTCTGCTGTTAGCCAAGACAGCTCCAGAAGCTCAAAAGCCATTTCTATGTTTTACAGAGAAAGAAAATAAAAGTAGATATATTGACTCTTTCTCCTAAACTCGGAAGGTCATTTCCTAGTACTTTAGGTGTACATTACTTCAGAGTCTAATAGTGATGCCTTTGGAAGAGTACAGGTGTTCTTATAGCACATATTAAGCATCATTAAGAGGGCAGTTAAAATTATCTGTAAAAAAGATGAAAATGAGTTTCTAGTCATGGCTACATTAGAATATCAGATTTCGAAAAGGATTAGTAAGTTAGCCTTTAGTTAATGAATAGTTAGTTAATATAAGAAATGCAGAGACATTCAGGTACTAGAAACCCAGGGAAGCTACAATTTGTGAGAAGAGCAGTTAAAAAAAACAACAACAACTTTAAAAACTAGACAGGGTGATTTTGGCATTTGTTTCAGAAATGGGAACTCAACTGGTGAAGATTTCTGTGGTCCTTGGGGCTGGTGGTGACATCAAAGCTTTCCCATTTCCAGGTAAACACTCAACAGTTGCATGTTGGAACATCAAAGTGTGACATGTTGGGTTTTGGAGAGATCAGATATAGATAACGGGAAATGTGAGGTGAAGATTTTGTTTTGATTAATAACTTTCTGCTGAGAAAGTTTGATGGGGGAGGTGGGAACAATTTAGAAGAAACAGCAGCACACTCGTGCCTATAATTCCAGCAGCTCAGGAGGCTAAGGCAGGAGGATGGCAAGTTCAAAACCAGCCTCAGCAACTTAGTGAGGCCCTAAGCAACTTAACAAGGCCTTAAGCAACTCAGTGAGACACTGTCTTTAAATAAAAAACTTGTAGGCTGGGGTTGTAGCTCAGTGGTTAAATGCTCCTGAGTTCAATCCCTGATACCAAAAAAAGAAACAACAGCCCAATTCAAATCCCACCTTCCTACCACTGAATTCCTAGTGTTCTAAACAACAGAAGATATAGGGAAAGAAGGAAATGGTTAAAAACATATTTTCCTAACTTTTGGGGTCTAGCTATACTAATCAGGGATGATTTGAACTGGGCGTATGCAGGAGTTCTGATAAGGACTGGAGTTTTAGGGAAAGGCATGTGATGTCTGTTTTATGGGAGAGTTCAGTGGGGATGCCTGAAAAAGAGAACTTCACCCAGTAAGAATCATTTTATTTGATAAACATCCAGATATACTGAAATTGATAGAATAGTTTTTTTTCTTTCTTTGCTGGGATGCAGTGGACAAGTGTTCCTTACCAGATAGAAGTAAGAGGAGCTGTGGCTTCATCTGTGATACCAAATATCAAGGTGAAAATATCTAGTCAGTCATCAAGTTTCTAGGCATCAGGATTTTAGTCTGTGTCAAAACAACTTCTTTCCTTGAATAATGTAAAGGCATAGAATTCTGCCCAATTCAGGAAATAATAATAGAGTCATAATTAACTTACCTAATAACAACAATAAGGATCCAACAATAACATACCAATGATAGTGAAAGAGCTTGGAGGCCAGTTGTCCTTCTTAGTGGATAGTGGAAGCAACCTGGCTGAGCATCAGCATGTGGAGAACTTGTTCAGTTGTATAGGCGCTTTGCACAAAGGACTTCACGTCTAGCATCACTTTCATGCATCCTGCTTATTGTCTTTGGTATTAGCTCTTTGTTACTGGGCTAGTGTCACCCATTAGAGTTTAAGCTAGTGAGAGGGCCCCATCTATCTTATCAGAGGTTATTTCCAGAAAGCCTCCTCCCTGCAGGGACTTCTGAGGAAGACTCTCTGCACCTGGAGAAGGTACAGAGCTGGAATGGATTGCCCAACTGGCTTACCTAAGATAAAAGGAAGAATGCACCCTCGACTGGAGACTCAAATGGACTGATTTGAGTTGTTGACTATTGATTGGCCTTGGTCTCCTTTGTGGTGGTTGAGATTATAGTATTTTCTTAATTTTGTTACTGTACTTATTTCTGGATTCTACCAAATGTAGCATATATGTGTGGTTGGCTTCAATAAATCTTTTATTTAAAAATGAAAACCAGCAAAAGCAAGAGTTTGTAATGTAATGCCCAGACTCAGTAAAGGCCCTTGATAAACTTTGTTGAGAAAAAAAAATTGTTGTAATAAATTAGGAATGCAATTTTATTTTTATGGGCTATATAAATCTACATTAAATATTAGACTCATTTATTTTAATAAATTTGTTAAGCAGTCTAATAAAATCTGATAATGAAAACAAAATATAAACACAAATTTATATAACATTTTATTAATAGATATGAATCAAAAGAATATTATAAGATTACTCAAATAAAGAAATATTTCAATGCAAATTTGTTTTCCATTGCTGGACAAAACAGAATCTTGATATCAAGAGAGTCAGCCTATAATTATAATTTATTACCAATTTAGAAAGGAAAAAGTGAGCAAGGCTAGTACTGGTAAATATATTAAATTTAATTAAACTTGTCATTTGGTTATATGAATCATGAAATGTCCATTTCTCTTTGGGTATGAAGGAATAAGCTACTGATGCTAGAAAAAGTCCTCTTTGGTCTCTTGTATTTCTGAGTATCTTACAAGCAGAAGTAGTTATACCTTTTGTTTGAGATTATTTTTTCATAGGTATTTGTATAGCACATAGTTTTGAAAGATAGAGTATCTCACTCTGGGACAGAGGGCACATGTATTTGTTGTCCACTACAGTAATAAAGACAATCTCTCTCTCTCTCCCCTCTCTCTCCCTCCCCCTCTCTCTCTCTCTCTCTCTCTCTCTCTCTCTCTCTCTCTCTCTCTCTCTCTCATCTATCTCTATCTCTATCTTTCTCTATCTCTCTCCCTGGTTGTGTGCAGGTTTGCTTTTAGTCTTGTAAAAGATTAGAGCATCCTAAGCCTGAGAATTCTTTCCTATAACACAATCCACTGTGTGTACTGGAATCAGCTGGCCCTAGTCATGTTGCTCAGTGGTTATGGAGGCTTATAGAACTGGTGAAAGAAAATGATGATATTCTGGTTATTGCTGTTGCTGTGTGTGTTAGTCAACTTTCCACCACTGGGATAAAATACCTGTGATAATCCACTTTAAGAAGAAAAGCTTTATTTTGGTTCTTGGTTTCAGTGGTTTTAGTCCAAGGTTGGTTGGCTCTGTTGCTTTTAGGCATGCAGTGTTTTAGTACATTATGGTGGAAGTAGTTTTGCTCCTAACCTCCAGTCAATGGGGAAGGGACAGAAAGAGACATAAAAGGCAAGGATCCCAGTATTCCCTTTAAGGGTACACCCCCAGTGATTTCCTCTCCCTGGGCTTTAGCTCTTAAAGTTTCCCTCCCAATAGCACCACAGGCAGAGGACCAAGCCTTTACCACCCGGGGCCCTTGGGAGACACTTATTAAACTCCAACTCTGTGAATAATAAAATTTCTTTTTCTCTGACCAAAAAGTATTATGTTTTTGCACCACCAAGAAACTGTTGCAATCTGACTTAGCTTACAAGCAGGGTAAGAATCTCAAATCCTTATTTTTTGACACCACTATGATTTGTATAAAGATCAAGATACTGTTTGACAAATAGCAGTGAAAATATTTGATATGCCCGAGAACATCAGGAATAAAAAAATTGTGGAGTTATGAGAGAAGCAACCCAGGACCGCGTAAGGAATTCAAAGGAATAATCTTCTCATTGGTTGTAGAGAAGCCAACACACTTGGAACACTTAGGATATGCAACTCAAAGAAAAGCTGTCTTAACCTTGCCCTGGTTGTATGCACAGGCTGGGTGTGAAAATTCACCATGATGGAGGCTAGTGTGAGAAGATTAGCTGGGCCAATCATGGTCTTTCTCTCAAGATTGGAAGGGGAAATGAGATCAGAGAGCAGCATCTTAAATGGTGAAAAGACTGAAAAGATGGATGCCATCCATCTAGTCAGAGCCACAAAGTTTCTCAGAGAAATCAAACCTGTGATGAGCAAGAATGTGAATGAGTAGGTGGGAATGGAGGCTACTTTATCAAGCTGAAAAGTTGAGGGGGGGGAAACAAGTATAAATGTACAGAGAGCAAGAGAGAGATGATGAAGCCATGTGGCTGCAGAGAAACGGGGCAGGGTGGGAGTGGGGGAGACAGGGCTCATCCTCGCAGCTGCTTGTTGGATTTTCAGCTTTAGTTCATGTTCCTGTCTGTGTGTAGTGTTCCAACTATGAAACACATTTCCCTTCTCACAGTCTAAGTGAGTATGTGCTCCTTGCCACAGCAACAGCAAACTTTTAGAAAGAATGTATACCCATCACACTAAGCTACAATCCTTTGTTTACAGCTTAATTCTAAACTTTAAATGAGAAAAAAAAAAAAAAAAAAAACATGCAAACAAAACAACAAGAAACCCCGGGCCTGGAAGATCACAAATACACGGCTAAAAACTGGCATAAATGACTTTGGATTGCTAACTTGGAAATAGAAATCATTAAATATTAATGGGCTGTTTTTTTCCAAATAGCCATTGTAAATATGTAAAATCTATGGTCAATGGGATCTCCCAAATATTTAGAATTCTCACAGAACATTTTCTCCATATTTATTTCAAAACAAAGTTTACAAAAGCTTTGCTAATACCAAGCAAAAATGATATGACAACCTAAATTTAATCAAAATCTAAATTTAAATAAACTTAAAGGTATTTTGTGGTTTCATTAATTCTTTTATTCGTTCCCTCAACAAACAAACATATTTTTCAGGTGCCCTTTATACAGTGTGGCATGAGAAAAAGAAAAGGGAAATATACGAAGGAAGATGAGATATGGCTTTTGTGTTCTGACAGTAACCAACGGGTGGGGTCAACAGAACAAACATCATAGCACAATAATATTTGTTGTGGGAGGGAAGAGTCAGACTTAGGGTGGGGTTCTATGGTGAGAAATTTCAGGAGACACCCTTCTCTCAGAACCTAAGACAGTACAGACCTTTTATTCAATACCCTCTATTAGATTGGTGCCACCATATTGAGCAATGTTGTGATCCTGACTTGGAGCCAGGAGATCATCCTGTAAAAGAGACTGGAGGGAATGTTGGACTGCACATTGTGGTAGGAAAAGAACAGGGGAAGAGGGGAGTGTTAGAAAGAGATCCAGGCATTAGAAATGTACTGTGCTCTGGATATGACTCATTCTTACTCCCCTCTATGTGTCCACTGGAATGATGTTTGGCAGAGAGCTAAAGACCATCTCCTAGACTTACTGATGCCCAATGCCTGATTGCAAATTAGGTTATGCTAATTAGTTGCATTCTTGTGAAAATTCTAATGTAACTATCTGATGGGAGCCTTTTTGTTGCTGCTATTTTAGCTAGCAAATAATGACACAGAGACATTAGAGTTTAAAGACAGTTGTGGCAGCTGACTTGAAATTTCAGGTTTTACTGTATCTAAAGGCAGTCATAGTAATTGCAAGACCCAGTGTCAGCACACTAAGGTCTAGTTGTCCTGTGATTCACCAGTCCAATGTCAGTCACATGACTATTTCTCCTCCAGCCCTTCTAATCATTTTGTAAGCATTTAATTTCCTGTGACCAATCCCAGTCTTGGAATAATATCTGTTTACTACGCTCTACCCTGGCTTAGACAGCACACAAAGGCGAGGAAATATGTACACACACACACACACACACACACACACACACACACACACACACTAATCTATTCTTTGTTAAGGGGAATATCTATCTGCTAAATATATTGGAGCCCAAGATGGAAAGTGGTTAAAAAAATAGGGAATGAAGAGTAAGTTTTGCAAAAATTATAGATTTTTAAAATTCTGTTCCTCCAAAAACACTTGTCATCAAGTAGATTTTCTTTAAATATTTGTTGTCAGAAATTGTATTTAATCATTGCGTTTAGTCTTGTTCATACATGTAGCAGAGTCAGTGGGTGACGAAGTAGGAAGGCTTCTATTCACATGAGTAATGTGAGATTTCTGCTTCTTAGTTATAATTCTCACGGACAACATATAGAAGCACGGAGAGGTAGCTAAGACTAGAAAAACTATCACAGATTGGTCTTGAAGTGTATGAGGCCATTATAAGAACAGTTTATAAGTTTGGTGAGATTTTATGCAAAGATTCTTGTATAATTTTAAATAATCTAACTTAAAATATTAAGATCACACTTTGAAATATTGAGAATCTGATAAAATATAAAATATTCATCAAGATTACAAAGTTATCAAAGAAGAGGAAATTTTAAACTGTGTTAATACTGTTGCCATATGTTATAGTTTGAATGTTGGATGTATCCCAAAGGCACATGTGTTGAGGATTTGGACCTTGGATTGTGAAATTATTGGGAGGTGGTAGAATCTTCAGGAGCTGGGGCCTAGTGCAAGAAAGTCACTGGAGGTGTGCCCATGAAGGGCATATTGGGACCCTGGTCCCTTCTCTTTCTCTTTCTCTGCCTCCTTAGTGGGACTGGTTGCCCAGAGGTGAGCAGCTTTGCTTTAAGACCCACTTCCTACCATGATGTACTGTCTTGTCATAGGCCCCATAACCATCCATGAACTGGAACCTCTAAAATCATGAAAAAAAAATTCTCATTAAAAGTTGTTAACTCAGATATTTTGCCACAGTGACAGAAAGCTGACTTGAACTCCAAATGATGGCAGATTGGTAAACAGATGTCTTTGATTCATATTTAGTCAGTATTGAGTGAACTGGTTTATGTTATTGGGCTAAATTTAGGTGATTTAGGGTTACTGGGCTCTATTTTACCATTTCTAGTATCACAATTTAGGGTATTTTTATATCCTTTACTAGTGTCATATGGAGGTTATTTGTTAGTGATGGCTTTACTACAGTTGCTGAAAAATGAAAAAAAAAAACAGGTTTCAAGCAACAATATGCTAAAATACTGGGAGAATTATACCATCAAAGAACATAAACTTCCTCATCTTACATTTCTCTTTATGGGAAAATTAGGTGAATTATATTTTAATATGAGTCTTTGGAAATTACCTGCTTGGATAAAATAAAACTGCCCACACATAGCTGTTATATCACTTACTACATTATATTGTAAATATTTTCTTGTATACCTATGCAATAGAAAAAACATTGTGTTCCTTACTAACTCATTTCATTTTCTCCTGGTCACAAAGATTCTATTTTCTACCCTCATTTATAGTTAGGTTTGGGGCCATATGACATACATACCTACAATAGAACCCCTTCACAGTGTTCCATATTCTATCTCTCTTTCTTTTTTTTTAATTGAGAAAAATGTAAACATTAAATTTTAGAGTTAGAGATAATAGATAGAGTTTAAATTTCTGAGTCATTGCATGGAGTATTCTTCCTCTATCCAAGTCCCACTTCCTGTCACATGCACATCAATCCACATGAAACTATGATATAAATTGAAAATTGGCATTCATTGTGATATACTCCTCAAATTTTGACATTGTTGTAGAATTAAATCCACTTTGATTTAAATAGTATATGACATCTCATTAGATTTTGTATATTTGCTGAGCTCATAGGTCTTCTCATATCTCTCTTTTCTACTGGAATGTTTGGGGTAATGTGTAATACATATTAAGTACTCATTATATTTTGAACAAGTGAATTATTATTCTAGGCAAGAGATAATAGGCCCTTTAACTAAAGAAATGGCAGAAATCAGTATAAAAGTAATACTAAAGATGTCTTCAGGGACCAGAGACATAGCTTAATGATATAGTGCTTGCCTAGCATGCACAAGGCTCTGGGTTTGATCCTCAGCACTGAAAAATAATAAAAATAAAATCATCTTCATTTTAAAATTATTCTAAAAGAGAATATTTACATTTTAAATTATTTAAAAGTATAAAATACTTTCTAAGACTTTTACTTTAGACATTTAATATTTAATATTTATTAGTGGACAAACAATATTTTAAAAATGCAAAACTTTTAAGCACATAGTAGATATGTATCAATATTAAAGAAATCTTTTAAAAACTTTTTGTCAATATATCTGCAATTAATATGCAAAAAGGTCATATGTAACTCAATTTATTTTCATGTATAGCTGGTAGAATCAGCTCAATTAATTTTAACTCATGATGCCATATAATATATGGGCTAATTAATCTCCCCACATCTCTGTCTTTCTAAAATTTTCTCTTACACTGGGACTTTAAT
The DNA here is from genome assembly GCF_052094955.1 of Ictidomys tridecemlineatus. NCBI lineage: Eukaryota > Metazoa > Chordata > Mammalia > Rodentia > Sciuridae > Ictidomys > Ictidomys tridecemlineatus. The sequence continues at coordinate 118,613,471 of NC_135485.1, read as the reverse complement.
TGTACAATTTTAAGTTTACAGAAAACTTGAGTGGGAAATACAGAAATGTCATAAATATCTTCCTACTCTCCAGTTTTCCCTCTAATTAACATCTTCTATTAGTTAATTCTTATAATTGATGAACCAATATCGATGCATTATTTCTAAAGACACTCCAAGATTCACATTTTTTAGGGCTCATTTTTTATATTATACATTGTACTCGGTTGTAAATGTATAGTGAGTGACCTGTTTTCATCACTACAGTATAATACAGAAGAGTTTCCCTACCCTCAAAATCCCTTCTACTTATTTATCCCTCTTTCCCTTCCCCAGAAGCCCTGACAATATGGATAATTTTACAGTTTCCATATTTTTGCCTTGTCCAGAATGTGATATAGTTTGAATCATACAATATGCATCCTTTTCAGATTGGTTTCATTCACTTAGCAATATGCATTTAAGTTTCCTCCAGGTTGTTTCAAGACCCAATTGCTGATTTTTAATAATGTTAAATAATATTGCACTGAATAGATTTATCATACTTCATTTATCCTTTCCCCTATTGAAGGATATTTTAGTTTATTTCATGTTTTGGTAATTGGAAATAAAACTGCTATATATTCATATACTTATGTGGACATAGGTTTTGATTAATTATAGTAAATACCAAGGAGTGAAATTTTTGGATCATATTGTATGAATAAGCTTAGTTTTATAAGAAATGGCCAAACTGGCTTCAAATATATCTGTATCATTTTGCATTCCCACCATCAGTAAATAAGAGTTCCTGTTCCTCCATATCCTCACCATCATTTGATTTTATAGGTGTTTTGAATTTTTGTCATTCTAATCTTAAGGGGTGTTTAAATTTTTATTTTATGGTACTTTTATCATTTGTTTTCAGACATTAATTCTCCTTATTACTTATGGAAAGTGGAAGAAAATAGTAGAGAGTTAGGATTTTCTTCATCCATTTACCTTCAAATGCCATTATTTTATTCTCTTTTATTGCTGAGTAAAATTCCATTGTGTAGATATGCCACATATTTTTATCCATTCATCTACTGAAGGGCATCTAGGTTGGTTCCACAGTTTAGCTATTGTGTCCCCATAGTATGCTGTTTTTGAGTCCTTTGGATATAGACTGAGGAGAGATATAGCTGTGTCAAATGTTGGTTCCATACCCAATTTTCCAAGGAATCTTCATACTGCTTTCCATATTGGCTGCACTGATTTGTAGTTCCACCAGTAGTGTATGAGTGTACATTTTCCCCCATATCCTTGCCAATACTTATGTTGTTTGTATTCATTATAGCTGCCATTCTGACTGGAGTGAGATGAAATCTTAGAGCTTAGTTTTGATTTTCATTTCACTAATTGCTAACGATGATGAACATTTTTTCATATACTTGTTGATTGATTGTATATCATCTTCTGAGAAGTGTCTGTTCATGTCCTTGACCCACTTATTGATTGGGTTATTTATTTATTTTTTGTTGTTTAGCTTTTTTGAGTTCTTTATATATCCTAGAGATTAGTGATCTATCTAATGTGTGAGTGGTAAAAATTTGCTCCCAAGATGTAGGCTCTCTATTCATCTCACAGACTGTTTCTTTTGCCGAGAAGACACTTTTTAGTTTGTATCCATCCCATTTATTGATTCTTGATTTTAATTCTTGTGCCAAAGGAGTCTTATTAAGGAAGTTGGGGCCTAATCCCACATGATGGAGATTAGTGAAGTTAGACAATCCCAAAAGTCAAATGTCAAATGTTTTTTTTTCTGATATAAGGAGGCTGATTCATAGTGGGGTAGGAATGGGAAGCATGGGAGGAATAGATGAACTCTAGATAGGGCAGGGGGTGGGAGGGGAAGAAAGGGGACATGGGATTAAAATGATGGTGAAATGTGATGAAAATCATTATCCAAAGTTCATGTATGAAAACACGAATTGGTGTGAATATACTTTGTATACAACCAAAAATATGAAAAATTTGTGCTCTATATGTGTAATATGAATTATAATGCATTCCACTATCATATAAATAAAAAAATAATAATAAAGAGTTAGGATTTACCTCTGAGAATCCAGGTTTAATATATGTGGGTCATTAATTACCTTTCGAGTTTTAAACTCATTTTAATTTATTCACCCAGAAAGGACTTCAGGTTGTCTCTCAGAATCAGAATTCTGTGCAGTACAGTCCCTTTCTCACTCACTCTGGTATTTTCTGGCTGATATCCCAGTGCAGGTCAAGCTACTGTGATGAGTGAATGAGATGACATTATGCCCCAAAGAACTGAGGAGACAGTCCTAACCCTGGAACTAATTGCCCTACTCTTTGCCTTGAACATAGTTATGCTCCTTATGAATTTGAGCTTGTTATAAAAGGAACAGGTGGAACACTGACATCAGCAGCTGGTATAAAATTCCTTCAGAAGCACTGAATCTTTCACCCTCATCACTATAGCTGTGAAGCCTGACAGATGGATAACATAATAGTCATAGAATGGCTGAACAACAGGACACATGCACAAAGCTAATGGCACTGATGTAGTTGCTTATTACAGAGTGCCAGGGATCTTTTAGCATTCTGAAATGATGATCAGGTGCAGAGTGGGATTTTTAAAGGTGCTGAGAATGGATAAGCTTACTTCTTCATCATAGAAGCACACATTATCTTTGTTTATACTTCCTTTTCAGTTCTAGGCTTCAAGATGATTGCTCCAAGTCTGTCTGACTGTTGTATATATTTTCTGAAGGATGAAAGTTAAAAATTCACATAATACAAAAGAATTCCAAATTCCTCACTACTAATACTGAAAGGAAGAGGTGGGGGCTGGTGGTGAAAGAAGCTTTGCCTTATTCCTTTTCATGTTATAGAGAAACATTTTCCAAATGGAAAGCCAGAGATTATAGCAGACTGATAATATTATGGTAATACTAAAATGGCAAACTCAGGGTGGCACTATAGTGATTTAACAAGGTTAAAATTTGTCCAAAGGGAAAAAAATGTATGTTTTGATATTATAGCTAGAGAATATATTATCACTTCTTATTGCTATTGTAACTATGAATTACACATAACTTCTACAGCACCAAAATGTCATCATTATATACTCATTTACCTTAGCATATGTGCTAATAGTAGGAAAGTTAGGCATTTATGGAGACCAAGGAATATATTTGTTTTAGTTGTATTTCAAAACAAGTATGACATTATTAAAACTCCCCTGTAAATACCAGAAACATAGAAGATGTTCCAGCTTCTAATTTTTAGTGACATAGGATAGATACTTAAATGTTGCACTTTCCCTTTATGGATTCACCACAGTAAGACCCAAAAAATGTGTAGCAACTATGGTGATTTTATTATTCTTCAAAAATATTTAATCCCTTTTTCTTCTGCAACTGAGAAAAATGAGTTTTCCTATCTCATCGGTATTTAGCTTGGTCTTATGTCTTATTTTGGCCAATGGAATGTGGGCAGAAGACAGGTTAACAGTTCTGGACTTGAAAAGACACTAACTACCAGGATCCAGCAAATTGTGGAGGACACCTGAACCCATTTCACAGCCTGAGCACAGCCACAGCACCCCTGAACCACAACAATCGATAGGAGTAAAATACAGTATTTGCAATAAAAGCCATTGAAATTTTGAGATATTTAATAATTTTGTTATTTTTAAGCAAACAAAAATATTGATACTTACAATTAAAATGTTTATCCCAATAACAATAAAGAAACAAAAGATCTGCTATTAGCTTGGGGTTGGTTGGTTGGTGTTATTATTTGGATATGAGGTGTCCCCTCCCCCAAAGCTCCTGTGTTAATGCAGTAATATTCATATGGGAAATGATTCAATATTGTTAGAGTTGTCACCTAGTCAGCTATCCTAGTTTGAATGGATTAATTGGGTGGTAACCATAGACAGTTGGGCTGTGGCAGGAGGAGGTAGGTCACTGAGGGTGTTCCTTGAAAGAATTCATCTTCTCTATGGCCATTTTGCCTTCCTCTCTCTCAACTTCTGGCTGCCATGAGTGAAGCAGTTTTCCCTCCACCACAACCTTCCACCATGATGTTTTGCTTCAGAGCAGAACAGAGCAATGAACTCTGCGAACCACGGGCTGAATCTCTGAAACCATAAGCCAAAATAAACTTTTAATCCTGTAAGTTGTCCTTGACAGGTATTTTGGTAGAAGTGACAAAAATCTGATGAGCACAATTGGTATGTTGTAGAAACTTAGGAAATCTGGAAAAATGATAGCCCATTTTTTGCGAAAAGGATATGTGTGACTAAACTTTTGAATGTTTTTAAATACTTTTGAATATTTGGAAGGCTAAGCATGTACTTATTGTATTTTGTCTTTGGAGCTTGTTGTCATTTTCTAGATTTATGAAGATAATACCGTTTGTAAGGAAGATGAAAAATACAGGGAGTCAAAGGAAACTCAGGGGGTTAGAAAGTGAAGTGATTTCTCATTTTTAGATAATCAAAGATAAATTTGAGAAATTGCTTGAGCCATAAATACTGATTAATAGTCAAGACACAACCTCAAAGCAAAATCAAACCAGGCATGTCAAGAATACATTTATTTAAGATGGTGATTGAGGCCTCCCATCCCAATTTTTATCCCAATTGGATAAAATGGTTCAAGAGACAAGGGAGATAATCCCTGGCAGGGGTGATGTGACAAAGCATTTGTAATTACATCTAGGGAGACTTGGTTTGAAAATAATTTGGTATGATTAGACCTCTAAAATAAAAAAAAATAAGTCTTTGGTATTTTTCTTGGAGAGTTGTATTATTAATGGTACTGCCAGTATGGATTAGAAAAGAGTGTGACTATATTAAACATTTTATACAAACTACATTAAACTGACATTTGGGCCACATTCTATGGGCAAAACCAGACTAAAGGCAGCAGCTGGGGAATCCCAAATGTCAAAAAACCCAATGACTTCTTAAGATATGTCATCATCTCATAAAGAGGAGAAAGGGCTTTCCAGAAGGTGGTTCTAAGAGCTATGGAAAAAATAGATTGAGGAGCTATTCCCAGGAAGTAAGGTGAAACCTATTATTAAATAGATAGATAGATAGATAGATAGATAGATAGATAGATAGATAGATAGATAGATAAAAGTTTCTACCTCCAGGAATTAGGGTTCCTCGCAATATTTTTTCAGCAGAATTTCAAAATTTCCATGAGCCAGTGATGGCTTTGTGTCTCCCACTCTTCGAATTTCCAGGTAGGAGTACTTTCTTGGTTAATGTGCTTTGCCTGCAATTGTACCAGGAGTGGAACTGTGAGGAGATCACCTGTCTTCTCACTTCAAAGATCTCAAAAATCAACTGGAGTCACATTAACTTTATGCAAAGACAGTGATGGGATCCTGGACTTAAATCTTGGGACTGAGGTTAGATGAAAATTTTCAGTGCCTTTCTATCTCGCAAAAGGGGTGAGAAAATTTTGTATTCCAAAGGAAACTGGTGAATATGGTCAGAACAACAGATTTAGGTAGATTGGTAAGTATATTTCCCTGCCCCACTAATGTTATATTACTGTGCAACTTCCTTTTGCCGGTAGAATAGAGAATGAAGTGACGTAGCAGAAGGTCTCAGTTGAGGCTTTATGGAGCACTGAACTCTTAGCAGTTCTTGTCCCTTAAGACATGAGCAGCACAGTTGAGGTAGGGGTGCTTCACACCGAGGTCCTAGGATGAGAACTGGTACAGGAAGAACATCTGTATCTGGACTGCAGTCCTGGGAGATCTCGCAGCATGTATTATGGAAGTAAAAATATGTAGTTAAAAGCTCCCAGAATTTCACAGTAAACTAGTAAAATCTGACTAATATGAGATCAGCTTTCTAGAGTCAGAACATAGCCCAATTGACCAGGGCCTGGACCAGTACTTGAGGAACATGTGTTAGATTCTCCTTACTGTAATAATCAACTTATAAGAAGGAAAGTTTTATTTTATCTCACAATTTGAGCTCCTGATGGCTTGGTCCCATTGCTCTGGGCCTGTGTCAAAGCAGAACACCATTTGTTGTCATGTGGTGTAGCAAGCTGCTCAATTAAGGCAATCTGGGAGCAAAGAGAAGAGGAAGGGAAAGGGGTCCTATAATCTCCTTCCAGAACATTCCCGGTGACTTAATTTCCTGTCATTAGGCCCTACCTCTAAAGGTTCCACCATCTCCCAATAGTACCATGCTGGTAGTATTTTTTACACATGGAACTTTGGGGGACATTCCAAATCCAAAGTGTAACAGCAAATACAACATTCAATCCCCTTAAAGTGTAAGTATATGTATTTGTAAAACAAAGTATTTGAATCAATTAACAGAGAAAAATCTCAATAAGTAAAACCTCCCCAACTTTTTCTTGTATGTTAGGGGGAAGATTTTTAAAAAATATTTTTTAGTTACAACATCTTTATTTTGTTTATTTATTTTTATAGGGTGCTGAGGATTGAACTCAGTGCCTCACACATGAGAGGCAAGTGCTCCACTGGTGAGCCACAACCCCAGTCCCAGAAGATTGTTTTATTATTCAGCAATCTTCACTCTTACCTTCAATTATTAGCAGAGTATAAAGACTGAAAAGGGAAGTGTTCAACAGTAATGGTACGCCTTCAGACTGAAGGACTTTATTGATCAGGAGAATCACTTTTATGAAAAAAGAAATTTTAAAATAGCATTTTCCCTGATTTTATGTACTTAGTACATTTGAGCAATAATGACATATACTATATTGAAAAGAGGAAAAATAAAAACTCAAATTCTTCCTCAACTATTACTGAAATATATAAAATAGAAAAGACTAGATTAGAAACAATATTGAGAGCAGTCTTTTAAGAATTATGTTTCATTGGCATTTTAAGAGTCTGCTGAATTCTCTGAAGCAACAGTGATTGAGTAGTTGAGAAATGTATTCATTGGTAGCCAAATATATTAGTTAATGTTTGTTTTTATAAATACAGTTTTATTTTCTTTGTTATAAAAAATAAGGAAACATGTTTTGCTAAGTCAATGGAGGGAAGACACTTTGTGTGCAGTAAACAGAGGATGCTTTGATACTCATGGGAACATCAGCCTGGTGTGACAGCTTGTTCAAGTATGTTGTTGTAGAGTTTCTAAAATAAGTCCAAGTAGTGGAAGTGAGGAGTTGTGGATCTTTGAGGCCTGACGTGTACATTTCATTGGGGACTGGGCTGATATTAAAATAGCACAGTGATAAGTCCAAAGCTTTTTACATCAATGATCTGCCCAACATGATTATGGTAGTTCCCATACCAATTTCTTAGGTGATTTTGAATAGTTTCTGTTATTTGTCCAAGGGAGGTGTATTGAAATTATTTTTTTTTTGAAACAGGGAACAAGGCAAATGAAGCTGCCCTCTGAGAATGAAGCAATAAAGTCAGTCTAAGAAACTATATAGTGGTGTGAGAGTCTAAAGGACTTAACCCCAGACCAAAGTACCAGGTAGAGTACATTAACTTTACTAAAGAAAAGGTAAGCCCAGTCTATGGGAAATGATCATTCAGCATACCATAGACTAATTCACATCAATGGGGTCAGTCTGTGCCTGTCCAAATATCATCAAGGGCTCCCTAAGTTCACACTGGAGTGTGATACTATATTACAAATTTTCGGTGGAAGAACAGCAGTATTTGACCTGTGTCAGACACTTCACAGACTACTAGGTAACTCATGGTTCAGATATTGGATTTTATATATTCCTTTCAATGATGTCACATTCTTGGACATTTGGGTTATCAGAAGTTTCTGTGATTAAGAGCAAGTTCCCCATGAAATTCAAAGTGAAACAGGAAATGAGATGGTGTTGTCTAATTTGATTTCAAGTTATATAGGTCTGAGAAGTTATGTAGGTTCCACGGACACACTTAGTAACAAATTGTAGAATGAAATATGTTACATTTAAAAAATTACATGTGTTGCTTTTCTTTTGGTTGCTAAGTTATGAGGACCTTAATACTTATTAAATTATTTGGCCTTTGCAGCTTAATAAAAGAAACCGTTAGGTAGTTCTTCCAACCATTTAGCACTCAAAAAAAAAACCAAAACAAAACAAAACAAAAAACAAATTTGAAGACACTAAGGGCACTATGGGCTGAGAACATTTGGGAGTCTCTGGTATGGATTGAGTGTGGTCTGGTGGTGATGGTCCAGACCTGACTCATCCTTATGGTAGTTTTAATTCTTATTGTGAAGATGAAATCATTCTACTGTGTTTCATTTCAATAAACAATGGATTTACATAACTGACTCTTTCTGGTTCCCATTCCTCATCACTAAGCATCTTTCAGGGTCAATGTCAACTTCCTTCAGAGCAAGGTTACTCTGGCCTGAGAACTTAGATGTTCAGGCCATGTAGCAGCTGTACTACAAATTGATAAACGAGTGCATTTGTTATAGTGCTATTTCTCTTGTAGCTGTTTTAAACAAAGAGAATTAAACTCTTGGACAATGTTATGTCTAATAAATTTTTTAAAAGTAGCATCTGATTATATATGAGTCTCAAGTTACTTTTGAGGCTAGTGAGATGATAAATATTTTGAGTTTGGAAAGCTAAGTATTGTTTTCTGGGCCACAGCATTTTATATGGCAAGGAGAATCTCTGAAACTCCTTGAAATGCCAACAGGCTGACCTGCTTCAGAGCCTACCCTCTGACTTTTTTTTTTTCCAGTTTAGTAAAATCTGGAGCAAGACTGCCTAGATTCAAATCTGGTTACCACTATCAAATTGTGTGAACTTGGCTTAATTATTTAAATTAGCCATAGCTTTCTAATTTACAAATGATTATAGTTTATTTACTTCTGAGGGTGGTTGTAAAAGGAAAATGAAATAATATGAATTCTTATAAAATGACTGGCACAGGCACATATGAACCCTAAATTAATGTTATTTCTTATTTTGTTTCCTATTATAAATATTTTTGTTTATAGTCCTGGTCATGTTTTCCTTTCATTTTTCAAGTCTGTACATTTTTACAATTAACATTAAATCCTAAATTAGACATTTTATGAAATTCCTGACTGCAACCCAAGTCTGTGAATGTCACATTCATTAGAATTTGCATATTCCTCTGTGGTTGGGGAGACTCCTGGGACCAGTTGTGGAAATAAATGTGACGAAACATGAAAGGGTGAATGAAAAGCCTACATGTAATTCTTCAGTGTTCTCTTCTTCAGCAAATAAGGAGAATGAGAATTACAGAAATTATAGTTATCAGATAGTTGTACTTATAAACTTGCATCTCTTTATAACTTAATTGAATAAATTCTCCTGCTAGCATATGTGGGAAATATATTGTGATTGAGAAATAAGCATGTGATGTGTTAAATTCCTGGGATTTCCTTATCTGTTACCATATATATCTACATTGGATACATGTATAGGATATATGATAGATCTCTCTCTCTCTATGTACATATATATGTATACATATATTATATGCATAATACATTATATGCATCATATATTATATATATGATGTATATAATTCAGACTTAAAACTTTACTAAATTAACAAAGAAATATAAATATACAATTTTTTGTGTGTGGATGAAAGATTTCCAGTTGAAGTATTGTGTAGAAAATAGGTGGAATTTTCAGGAGTTATCAATTATTTGTCCTTTTTCATGTAAATATATAGGACAATAAATATACTCTTTTGCCCAAAATATGTATTGATGGAAGCACAAAACACCTGAACACTGAAGAAACATGAATAAGGCAAAAATGAAACTATCAATATTTATTTCCCAGGGCAACTGAAAGTAAAAAAGGAGCTCTCTTAAGATTTTTGAGAAAAATGTTATGATTAAAGTTACTGATAATTTGGCAAATTTTTTTCCAAGTTTACTTTTTGGTAACTATACTGACTTGTTCTTCTAAATTTGTATCAGCTGAAAACTCAGAGGATGCGAAGTAAAATTGCCATTCTAAGTAAAATTGCCATATTAATGCAAATCAAATAAATCTTGTCTTGTCATTTATAACATGATTAAAGGAGAATTAAACTTATTTCTCTTCCCCTTGCCTCAATATCCATGAGACAGGCAGCTATAGCAAGAGCAGAAAGAAGCCTTCTAAAAAAGGCATTTAGGAATTTTTTCCTGCCAGGTTCTGTGGCTCATGTCTATAATCCCAGTAGCTCAATAGGCTGAGGCAGGAGGATCACGAGTTCAAAGCCAGCCTCAGCAATAGGGAGGCACTAAGCAATTCAATGAGACCCTGTCTCTAAATAAAATACAAAATAAGGCTGGGGGTATGGATCAGTGGTTGAGTGCCCCTGAGTTCAATCCCTAGTATGGAAGGAAGGAAGGAAGGAAGGAAGGAAGGAAGGAAGGAAGGAAGGAAGGAAGGAAGGAAGGAAGGAAGGGAGGGAGGAAAGGAATTCTTTCCCTCTGATTAATCATACATTTAATTTGACACCTTGTTTGAAGTGTGGTCTGCTCCAAAATCCTGAAGACAATAATATCCAAACTATTCCTCAGAATACCATCCAGTAGAGAAAAAAAAAATCTCTTTGAAATGAGCATATATAATAAAACACAGGGAAAAATAGGTTTTAAATTTAAAATAATGATAAAAACAAAATACAGTTTATGAAATCAGAAGTTTAAAGTGTGTCATTTCAACACATACTTCAACATCCTTCCGTTGTTATTCATGCATTTTATTATGAAATTCCTTGGCTTCACATGAACTAGTTTTACCAGTTCATTCCCTGGATCTGCTTGAGAAATCAAGTACTTGTCAAGTATTTTGCCAATTATTACTTAATGTTATAGATTTAATTTCCCCTCTTATTTCTTTACTTGTATAATTCCATTAACATTTAAATTTATAAATAAAACGTTTTCAACTTTAAAAAATTGGTAATTACAAAACATCTAAAGTACTTAATTTTAATTTTTTTCCACATTTTTATTGGTGCACTGTAGTTGTACATAATGATGGTATTATTACATTAAATTATTTTACATGCACACAATATAAAAATATAATTTGGCCAAAATCACTTGCCAGCACTTTTTTGTAAAATACTTATATTTATAATTACAGGGAGCTCAATATTTCCTCTTGCACTATTCCATAAAAATAGAATTTAAAAAGTCAAGTATGACAGTAAAGTTTCCATTGAGCAAGCAAGTGGGGAGGGGTTAGGTTTCTTGAACAAAATAAGACTTTCTGACAGTAATTTAAACAATGAATTAAAGTATTCTCCTCTAGAAGCCATCAAATTGTAAAATCACATCTAACTCTAAAATACTACTTCTAAAACTACTAAGTGTAAGTCATGTTTCAAATGTGTCTTAAAAGATCTGAATTTAAAGCTCATAACTGTCCTCAAATGTTTTAGCTTTGAAAAAGACTAAATAGAGTTGATCAACTAATAAACATACAATGAAAATAATAAGACTAATTTTGTTATTATTTTTAGAAAGGCTGTGAAAAAGAGGTTCAAGAAAGTGGGATTATGAAGGGTTGTAGAAGACAATTTCAGTGTTCGTGGTATATGTGTAAATGGAAGCAGATCAATCTCTGGCATTTTCAGGAGGGTCTAAGGGCAGGGTCTTCTGGTGTCCAACTCATTTATAATTTTTAAGTGTTTATTGCAAATGACACTTTATATGTGTCTGTGCAAACTGTAAAAACTTAAAAGACTTAAACTTAAAATAGTTTCTCCCAAATTCTAAAAGCAAAGCAGCATAAGTGCAACATCAAATAATTTAAAAATTTATATAAAGTACCAAATAGTTTATAGATAAAATGTAAATTTTAGGTATATCTCCTTCACACTTTATAAAACTAAATTATATTATAGCAATTATATCATAAAACTAAATAAGACCTTCGAGAGTCATATTTTATGACTCTCAAAAGCAAGATCTAGGAATTGTTTAGATGATTAGTTTCTGTCTTTTTTATTTTCTCAAATAACAAAGTTGAATAATAAGTAGAAAGGAACAATTCCACCTTAGCCAAAAGGTTAACCATCTATAAGGACAGAGATTTACAATATAATTCAAGGTTCTTCTCGCTCTAAATTGGCTTGTTAACACCTCTTCCAAATGCCTGGCAGGATCTTTTGTTACTAAAGCTCAAAATATCATATTGTAATATCAGTGAAGAACTCATGAGATTAACTCTGAGAAAACTTCAAGTGGTCAGCTAACTACTGTAATTGATCTGTACAGATTTGTTATGCAAAGGACAGTGGCACATTCAATGACACCCAGCATTTACTGATGGTCTTCCTTTATTTTGGAAGCAGTTGCATGGTATAAAGAGAGAATTGTTCCTAGCTACATTACCTGAAGGCATGATTCCTGTGTATTCATTTGTTACAACCAAGAACACTTTGTCTCTCTGTCTCTCACCCAGACATACTTATTTGATAATGAGGGGAAATATTATCAGACTTTGATTCATTAAAATACATAATTTTCATATAATTTCTAGCTTCTTCCAGAAGACATAAAAGAGAATGTTTTGGAAAGCAAAACATTATAAATAAAAATATTTCATGATTCTTCAGACATTTAAAAATGTAACAAAAATGGGGCTTGATAATGGAGATAAAATCAATAATTTTAATAAATGGTGATGCATAAATACAATTTGTTATCATTCTGTTTCACATACTTATTAAATATCAAACCAGATTAAATTAAATGCCCAATTTGATTAATTTAACACATAATTACAGATAAATCATCAACATTAGGGAGAGCAATGGCTCCGCTACTCATGAGTCACGTGCCATCTACAACAGAGCAGGTCAACATGTGATGTTTTGCAGAGTGGTCTGTGAACCATTTACAATGAAACCACCCACAATATCACCTAGACCTCCCAAAGTCAGGATCTCCAGGTGGGGGTGGGATAGGAATTTTCATTTTTAATATTAGCTCTCAAGGTGATACTGAAATACACAAAACAAGGGCATAAGGTAATTTTTTTTCCTCAGGGAAAACTTAACTCTCAAAATGAAAACAGAGGAATTAATAGTCACTTCAAGTGCCTTTCATCATATTTGGCACTTCCAATATTTCAAGTTTTTCAAGTTTAATTGTGATATTTCAAGGCATAATTTCATAGGTTAAGGTTAAGATAACAATATTCTCTTCAGTCAACAGAGAATAAAACTTTGACAGATGTATGTAAATTGTTTCAAATGCTTCCAAATTAAGAGGAGCCCTGAGATTAAGAGTAGAATTCAATATTCCTAAAATTCTAGCTGCATACAACATTTAATTCTTTGCCATTTAGATTCCAATGCTTCCATTTTCTGTAACGCCATTATGTCAAGCTTCCAGAGTGTTGTTCAGAATTGGGGCAAGAATTTATCAGACCAATTTAGGCCATAACCCCAAAGTGTCTCAAAGTTCTATTTAATTTGACTGTGACAACTAACCCAACTATAAAACTTCAAGAGCATGTGGATAGCCTCCGAGAACCACATTTTGACGTATTTCAACTCAACTGCAGACTGTGCTAAAGACTTGAGAATGTATTTTCTTAGACTTGTTTTTGGTAGGTCACATATAAGTCAGCCAGAACTTCCTAACAGGTCTTTCTTTTGCTGTATTGTTTGCTCTGGTTGGTGACCATAGTTTCCTGGTTTTGCATTCTGCTTAACTCATTGCTAAAATTTTCAAAAAATACCCATTTCTTCAACTGCTTACCTTACTGCAGGAAATAATCAGTATTAGAGTTATAGTTTAAGCACAAAGATGAATGCTGAACTATAAATATATATTTTTCAATATTTTTCCTTTTGGCTGGAGCTAGTTAGAATGTTTTTTTTTTTAATGCACAATCAGAACAACTAATGTCAATTAATTAAATAAGTACTAGAAATTTCTGAAGAGTCAATTGACTGCCTTTGTGTTTAAAGTATTATAGATTAGTGAAAATCTTCCTTTATGCCCTGGTGATATATGCACTGGGATCATGTCCAAATCAATCTTCAAAAGAGGATTGTAGTACCAGTTCTTAACTCATGTTTTGTTTATTCAAAAGGTTGATAGGTGACATCCTTTAGAATAGTCATGCAATACAGTAATATCATTGAACACATTCATTCTTTTGCTTATTTTTCCCAACTACATCCCGTCTTTGATGCTGATCATTTGTGTTGGCTCATTAATTGAACTTTCCTTTGTTCAATAAAATCCCCAAATGCTGATGTTGAATTGCCAGAAATAAGAACACTGATGATAGAAATGGCACCAGAGAAATCATTGCTATTCTTGGCTACAGACATTTCCAGTCTGAACAATAGCTGTTTTCTTCATAGCTTTCACCAATATCATATTGTAAGCAGGAATTTAGTGAGCTCAACAAATGAATGGAAATGGCTGCAAAATATGTTGCAGGAATCACTTACAGGTAGGCAGGAAATTTGGAATAGATCAGAACAGAAATGTCTGAGTTAAAAGACAAAAGCGCTGACATATCCTCTAAAATGCAGTGTGATTCCACTAGCAGCTTAGCCGCTATTCTCCCAGTTGACTTTGAATCTGTTTCTATTTGGGGAATTAAAAGGAGGTCAGAAGATTGGGCTATTTGATGATTTAAAAAGTATTAAGAATACAAGTTTCTTAAAGCTAGAAATATTTTAACATTATTTTTCTCAGTGTTAGGAAGTTATTACATTTTAATTTTTGTATATTTTTTATTTGTTTGTTTGTTTATTTGTTTATTTATTTGTTGGTGCACTGAGGATTAAACCCAGGGGCGCTTTATCACATTCCCAGTCCTTTTTATTTTTTTTTATTTTTAGACAGGGTCTCATTATTTGATGAAGGTCTCCCTAAATTGCTGACACTAGAATCAAATTGCAATCCTCCTGTCTCAGCCTCCTCAGCTGCTGGGATTACAGGGTGCACCATTACACGCAATTTACCTTTTTAATAAGTATTATTTAAATTAAAAACATTTTATTCATTACAAGTATCCAAGTGGAGGGTTAATTCTAGAGTCTGATGAATATGAATGGTAGAAAATTGGGGAGATTAGAAATAGTATTCTTGAACATAGCTATCCATCTTCCCTGGCTGTTCCTTCAAGGCACAGTTGGAGGTGACACATCCAGGAGAAAATGAAATCTGAGTCTAAAAAAAATTCAGAATTATAAGTTTTATTGAAAATACCTATGACCTAGGTAAACTTCTTCAACTTACTCCAATCCACTTTGTCCTTCTCTTCAGATATCTGAAAAGCAATAGCTACTCCTCCAATACTCTTTTCCGATTTTAAACATTCCCAACCCTTCTCTGTCATTCTATGCGGTGTTGCCCAGTCTCCTTTTTACTCCTTAGCAATCTCTGTATTTTGTGAATCAGGATAATCTATCTTAGGCTTTCTCCCTTGGATTTCTATCATTATCCCTGGAAAAAAGGGTACAAATAAAAATTCCCATTATTGGATGATAATAGTGTGGAATGATATTGGGATGATCAGAAAGATGGACTATACACTTGTTTCTTTCTTTTTTTTTTTTTTTGGTTCAATATAAGTAAGAACTTCTTGGCCTAAAATGTTTAGCTCCAAAGGCTTTTAAAAAGTAAATCAAATTTAAGTTTTTATTTTTCAACTTGATTAAAATGACAAAATAATTTGTGTTCCTTACTTTTAATTTGATATGACACATTTCCTTACACATGGTAAATGCTAAATAAATAAGCATGGAAGTGAATTTCATGCTATGAAATAAAAATAATAAGACTGGAAGCCAGGTACAGTGATATGTATCTGAAGTCCCAGCTACTCTGGAGGCTGAGGCAGGAGAATCGCTTAATCCCGGACATTTGAGGGCAACTTGGGCCAAATAGAGACACCCAATCTCAATCTTCATCATCATCATCATTGGAACTCTGAACAAAATTTGTGTTTAACTTAAAATTCGCTAATTTGTAAAATGGTACATAAACCTTGCGTATTGTTATGATTTTACATCTCCTTTCCATGTGCCATGCAAATCTACTTTTGATCCAACTATTACTCATAATAGAATTGATAATACAGTAAACAGTAGCAGCCACATTTTTATAAAATACTTTCGAACCCAAAAGAAACAAATACAGGATGTAAACAGGATGAAGTTTATGATAGAAAAAGAACACAGCATATATTATTTTTTTCTGCTAGAATAAACATATATAGTGAGAGTATTTTGTGGAAATTTCCAAATTCCATAAATCATGGATTTTGTCTTCCTGCAAAATTGGTTACTAGACATTTGCTAGTGTGCCACTAACTCTAAGTCATGTTTCTATCAGATATTGCATAGAACATGATGATAGTGATCTGTGCAGAATAAGTCACACTTCTCCTAATTCCCAAGGTTATTATATTATTATGTTACTTATTCATAATAAAACTATATTAAAGTATTATATTCATTAAGGTGACAGGAAAACGTTATCATTTTATAGGCTACTTAAAAACAGTGAAGGAAATGGAGATTTCAACATGCCTATCCCCTTTTCTCCTTGCCTCAGCCCTGCAGTAACCTCAAACCCTACCTCACCAATCTCTGAAATTCAGGTTTCTGCTGTGTGGGAGTCTCATCAGTGAATGTGCTTTAGCTTGCTGTTATGGTTTGGAGGTAAGGTGTCCTCGAAAAGCTCACATGTGAGACAACTCAAGAAGTTTCAGAAAAGAAATGATTGGGTTGTGATAGTCAACTAACCCAATCAGTGAATGAATCCCCTGATAGGGATTAACTGAGTGGTAATTGGAGGTAGGTAGGGTTTAGCAGGAGGAGGTGGGGATTGGGGTGTGGTTTGGGGGTATATATTTGTATGTGGCAAGTAGAGTCTCTCTCTGTGCTTTCTGATCATCATGTGAGCTGGTTCCCGCTGCCATACTCTTCCACCATGATACCCTGCCTCACTTTGAGCCCTGAGGAATGGAGCCAGCCTCTTATGGACTGAAGTCTCTGAAATCATCAGCCTGTAAATAAACCTTTCCTCCTCTACAGTTGGTCAGATTGGGTCCTTTTAGTCACAGTAGCAAAAAGGCTGCCTAAAACACTTGCACAAGCAGAACACGTGGACTTCCAACCTCACTGTACAATGTCCAACTCTCAAGCCAGAAGTTGAGCTTCTTCACATTTTATGATGATCTTAACGTTTCTCAGGTCCATTTAACCACCACAAATTGGAACTGACTTTTCACATTTTTTGTAAGTTCACACTAATTGAATATCCTTCTTGTTCCCCTTACTTTTTTGTAACTTCAAAGGCAAAGTGAGAAATTATCTGCAAGCTTTCTTATAGAAAACCCACTTAGAGTTGTCCCTAAACCAATCACATTTATGACCCTTACAGAGAGTTATAGGGTGAAATCATGGAAGTTGTTATATAAATTAATTGATTCATTTCAGGTACAGTTTACCATGACACTTAATTTAAGGCAGTGTTCTCAAAACATTTTTTTTTTACATTATTGCCCTTCTAAAGAGAAAAATTAAATGAAGTATAAATTATTCCTAATGAGAGAACTAAATATTAAGATATCATGTTTGGTTAGGTAAGATTTAGGTAAGATTGCTCCTTTGAGGGCAACAAACCATTGCAATATCTAAATATTTTTGTCACCCAAGTAACATGTTTTCTCCTGTTGGCAATGTCATCCCTTTTGAGAATGCATAGGTTACATTAGCAGTACTTTTGGGGGGCTAAATATGTACTTAACTCTTCATGCTTACCTCTGAACACCTATTAGTTTCCCTAACTTAGAAGACATGTCTATTATTAGAACATGTTAATTATACAGACATTACATACATTTATTGAACTAGCAACTTTTAGTTCTCAGACTGTGTTAGATACCTAGTTAATTTGCATTTACTTTTTGTCCTGAGTGGATGTGTTCAATAAGAGTCACTAGACATATATGGCAACTTATATTCAAATGAATTTGATGAAAAAAAATTTAGCTTCACTAATCAAATTTTGAGCCTCAGTAGGCATCTATGACCTGTGCATATCATGTTGGAAAGCAGAGTTATTGAACATTGCTGTAGAAAGTTCTACTGGATAGACTGTTCTAGAGTCTCACTACTCAAAGTGTGATCAATGGACCAGCACTGCCAGCATCATGTGGGAATTTATTAGAGAAGTAGATAAGTGGTCTCTACTCAAGACCTACTGAATCATAACCCTCACCTTTCATAAGACATATTGGATTTCATATGAGGATACATCATGGAACCTTGTCATAAGACTATAGAGTGCTGTAAAGAGGATATTTTTGAGTCTATCTTTAATCACTTCCTTGTAGGTGCATAAGGTTAAAATGTGCTTAAGTTTTGAGATGTAAGTACCTAGAAAAAGTACACTGTATGAGATTTTTCATTTATTCAATACCAGTAAAACAATTAAGTCCTTATAAATTTATTTTAATGACAATGGTTATATTTATAAATTTCCAATTCTTGGGTAATGAAACAAGTTACTATTTTTTCTAATTATTTGAAAATAAAAGTCTTTTAAACTCTGAAACCATGCCTATCTTATGGGGACACTCAGAAATAAAAAGGAAGGAATCAAATAAGATCTCAAGAAAGTGCTGATAATTGCAAGATGCCACTTTTTTTTTGAATCATGAAAATACTTACTTTGTTCAATGGGGAAAGTTTAGTATATCACAAAGATAGCTTTCTGGATGAGTGGAACTAGATATCTGTACTTGTAACAAAATGTAATGAGATAACTCAATTTTATAAGCAAAGATAATAATGTACATTCACCATTATATATACCAACCCAAAGATATTTAATATTATTTTAAGCTTCTAAAAAAATCAATTCCCAAAGGTACCCAGCCATTGACTTGACACCTTTGCAACTAAGGAAATCTTGCTTCACATACATTATATGACATCTCATGGCTTATTCTATTAATAACAAATTGCTTTTATGACAATGAAAATTATTAATGTGTCAAATAGCATAATTACTTCTGGGAGATTTTTTTAGGTGGATCGTTTGATTACAATCACATTCTATATATTTTTTTCTTAAATTAAAATGTTCATTTCTTCACAAAAAGCCAAGATTCTATGGTAAGCAGTTCTTTTAAAGATGTATAGGGCTTAGGGTTCAGACTGTGAAGATAATTAGAAAGTTCCATAAATGGACTAGCCCCGAATTCCAACTCTTGAGATAAACCAGGGATCCAAATAAAATAAGATAATCTGGCTCAAGCTTTACAAAAGCATGCCAAAATTCCATCTTTAACTGTTTTAAAAAAACACAATATACTTTATGGTGCCAAGGAGAAAATAATCACATTATTTTCTGATGAAGACTATGGTCCACATCTTTCTCTCAAGTGAGATTAATTTTATTTTTCTTCTGGCCCAGTTTTTTCAGTTGAAGGATTACGATCTACAAACCTTATTATTGAAGAAATTGTTCAAAGCAAAATAAAAATTTTTGAACTTCAAAGATCATAAAGCCTCATAAAGATCTTGCCCCCTGCTTGCTTACTCTCACAGAGGTCTTTCCCCTTTTGTTACATTGGATTCTACTTTCTAAAGCCCAAAGGCAGGATATTAGCAAATCTATGTGGGAGGAACCCAAACTCAAAGGCTTCCCACATGAGTCTGCTGTACTAACATTTTACCACTAGGAATTTATTAGTTTATCAGAAATCATGTCATCTCCAAACATCAGAGTTTTAAAGTCCTGAAGAGACTTTCATATGAAATCTGCTGTAGGCATTCTTTTATCAGATCGATTCCCTCCAACTGTGGCAGGTTGTATGAGTATTGAGGAATGTCACTGGGAATAAAAATGAGAGGATAATGCCAGAGCCTGGAGACAACCTAGGGGTGGCAGGGAAAATAGTAAGGAAGTAGAGAGAGAAGGAAAGGGAACAGACTCAATGTTTATCTATGACCCAACTTACATTTGGAAGCTTTTAGATGCACTAGAGCTTTCTACATTCTCCATCATTTATTTATTTCTATATATATGCATATGCATATATGCTAAATATATACATATCTTATATATATAACTTATATGTATAATTTATAATATATATATATATATATATTTTTTTTTTTCTGAGCTAAGCATTGGACTCAGCTTCTCACACATGGTAAGTAAGCACGTTACCACTGAGCCACACTCCTAGCCCTAACACCACTGCTTTCAAATCTGACCAAGAAGCTTGAATTCAAAATCTGAAGATTAGAAAATTTTGAGGACAAGGCTTTTTAACTAAGTCGATGATATGTTAATTCAAAAAGTTGTACCAAGTTAAGTACACAAAGCAACAGACTTTTCATATGCTAACAAAATTACTTCAAATAAACACTATCTTTTTCTACTTTTGATATTCATAAGGAAAAACATTTTTCAGTTTAAAACACCTGCTGACAATTTTCTCAGTATCCATTTCTTTTTGTGGCCAGGCTAATAGTTGGATTGTAATTCATATATTTATAATTTCATAAAACTTTAATTATAAAAATTATCTTATGTAACTAAAGACAGTACTCATTTTTCATAATTGTTTCTATTGATGCTTCAGGAAAGTGGTTTTTCTTTTTTAAAAATTTTTAATTAGTGCATTAGAGTTACTCAAAATATTGGGGTTTATTGTGACATAATCATATAAGCATGGAATATAAATTTTCTCCAATTTACTCCCTTGTAGTTTCTCTTACCCTACCTCCACCCTGCCACTGTTTACTGCTCTTAATTCTATTTATTCATAGATTTTCTTAATTAGTGCTTTATAGATACACATAAAAGTAACACTTACTGTGATATATTCTTTTATGCACATAGGATAGTTGTGTCAATTTCATTCCATCATTCTTCCCTTTTCTCTTCTCCTCCCTCTCCTTAAATCCTCTTACCCTACTCCACTGATCTCCCTCCCATGGAAAATAATTTTTCTAAGATCACAGAGTAGGTAAATGTATAAAGACTAATATGACTATATAAAAATATGGTAATTAAAACTAATAGTGATTTATATTCTAAAACTAAAATTGTCTATAAATAAGTTATTTGCAGGAAGCACAAAAATTTACCTGAATAAAAACAACAAAATATTAACTTAAGACTACACAGATAAATTGCTATCTATAAAACCTTGCATTTAAAAAACTAGATGTTTTCTGGATCTTCTAGTATAATTCATTAGTATGATGTAAACTACCTTCCATAAAAGATTAATAACACCGGTGTTGAAAATAAGAGTATTTTTAAGCATTTTCAGAACAATATTATATGGTTTGTGCTTGAACAGAAAATTGTAAGCATTTATTTTGTGCTCAGATTCTCATTAGTTATTAAATCCTGCAGGAATCCTTATAAAATAGATGTGCTGTAGGAAGTACATTAAATCATTTCTAATTAGCACAGGACTTATGTGCTTATATCAGCATTTTTAAAGGTCTTATATTTCTAGACAACTAAAACTTGGCTAGCTAGCATTATGTTTCTTGGATTCCAAAACTATATCCTAGGGAACATAATAACATTTTAATTTCTACATTCTCTCACAACTCTACAAATACCTGACTTGATTGCACAATTTAGTGATATAGTGGATTGCATAAATTCACTTTTAAATTTAAATTATGAAATGTCAGCTAGAAGTATTCAATACAAAAAAGGAGAAATACTTTGAGTAAGATTATTTAAATTATATTTTCACAGGTACTATTAAAATACACTGTCCATTTTAAGCATATTTTACATTAATAATTTTTTCTTTTAAAATTTGTTTTAATTCATATATAAAAACAGAAAAATTAAACATTTCAATGGGGTACCATGTGATGTTTCAATACATGTATACATTTTATAGTCTTTAAATCACAGTAAATATATTATCTCTTCAAACAGTTATGATTTTCTTATTGTAAAAGCATTCAAAATCCTCTCTTGTAGCTTTTTAAAATATGCAATGTATTATTATTATCATCATTAATTATTATTATTATTTGTGATGCTGGGGATTAAACCAAGGATCTTGTGCAATACCAGGAAAGCACTCCATTAACTAAGCTATATCCCCAGCCCCATGAAACGTATTATTATTATTATATATAGTCACAGTACTGTGCAATAGCACACCAGAACTTACTTCTATTTAACAACAATTTAATACCTGCAGATTACCCTTTCCCCATCTATCCCTCTATTGTGCAAGTATTTTAAACACAGTATTCTACCCAAAACTGTATGAGTCATATCAATGTACTATTAAGAGATGATTCAAGTATAATTTGTTTGGACCCTATTTCTGTTCTGCATATATTTTTTTTTCTTTCTTTTTTATTTTTTTGGGATAATTAGCTCAACCTTCTTCCCCATCATCTCTCCTCTTCTTTTCCTCCTTTACACATTTATTCACCTGGTCACATACTCACTTTAGAATTTACTTGTCGCCAGAAATATGTTACATTTTATGATTGATTATTCTTAGAAAACTTTATTCCAAGGCAGGTAGGCATTCAGTGTTACAATTTTCCCTCTCTCAAAAAGGGTAGAGAATTTTGATTTGAATAGTACAAAATTCAGAATAATAAAGAGAAGCAAAATGTCAAGTCTTCTTGATGTGTGTAGTCTTGCCTGCTAGGGAACAAGCTTTTAAATAGGGGGATTTAATATAGGAAATTTGCTAACCAGGTGTTGGAGGGCTTAGCAGAAAAGGGAAATACTAAAATAAATGGATGAAGTAAGAGCAGGAAGTAGTTGCCACCCCCAGGGCTGGGAATAAAGGGAAGAGATTAGAGTTAACAGAACCCAGGAGCAGACCTCCAGTGGAGGCCACTGCCTGAATGCAGCTGATACCTCTGGGCAGGAAAATGCAGAGGAAAAGGCTGAAGGCTGCACCCAGCTACCACTGATGGGGTGTTAATGACAGGCATTGCAAGCCAACAGGAGGAAAGAAGTCCCTCCTCCTTTCTACCTCTCTGTTAATCTCCCTCTAGTTCCTTCCATTTGTAATACCTAACAAGAAGCCAGGGGTAAAGAAGTCTGACAAGTGTCACTTGCAGAGTTCAGTTCCAGCTTTACAGAGTACATGGTTGAAGCATAGATTTGGAGCTTAGTGACAAAGGATAAAAGCCCAGAACAATCATAAAGTAGTTAATTGGCAATATTTATCACCATTCAAATATATTAAACAGAGTCCATTTAGGTCTCATTTACAATAATATTTGCAACTACCTATTTAATACCAATAAAAAAATTTTAACTTTGCAGTAGCAACATTTGGGTACTTAAGTTCATACACTTAAAACACCTATGCATTATTTATATTCAATTCTTCATTTTATTGAAGTTCTTGAAATGAAAAATTCGAAGATGGTGTTATGGAGAAGAATGAACTTTAGATTTTGCACTTGAAAAAACTAGATTTTAATCTAGCTTTGGTCCCTAATTAATTGATTTTTGACAAATCTCTTAAAAAAAATCACCGGAACCTCACATTCCTCATTGTAAGTTTTTATTTGATGATTTCTAATGTCCTTTAAAGATTCATTCATTGAAGGTGATGAGATTTAATGAACTATATAAAAGTAAATTCATTCTTTGTTCCTGAACAGTGCAATACGCTGTAGAATTTACACACAACTTTAAGATAAAATGTTATACAAACTACGAAGAAATGTTTGATCAATCTATTTGCTTCCAGATATGTATACGTATGCTGCTTTAGAATAGAAAGCTAAAAAAAAAAAAAAAAAAAGGATTCTCTTTAGTAATAGCACTCTGTTGAAAGTAAAATAGGGTCTTTGTTTTGTACAACATCATTGCATTATTGCTAAAGTAAGAGAAAATACAATTAATTTTTCCCAGAGTTAAAAAGACTTTGTGAATTATTGTCTAAATGGTGCTTTTCTTCATAAATGTTATGATATGGTAGGGAAATGTGAAATGGTTTTTAAAAAACTCAATAAATTGAAACTAGTGAATAATCAATCTGGTGTACATAAAGGGGTTGAGATGTGGAATAATTTAACATTTGGAAATCTTGCCATTATTCTGGAATGTTAAAATAAAAACCAAAGTGACATTAGCAAAATGTTTCTAAAACAAAACAATATTTAGTAGAAGAACAAAATATTGAAAGGACAGACTACACAAACAGAAGAGGAAAAACCTGGAGTCTTTATGGTGACCCCAAGACATGCTGATTCTGGATTTTATTAAAAGGAAGAATTCATGGAGCATTTGGAAGCAATCTTTCTGCTATATTATGCATTCATGAGCTATTTATTAGGGTAGCGTGGCTACTTTTGGTCACTATACTCTTTTAAGGGTGTAGACAAACTGGAAAATCTCTGGCAAGAATGAGGAAAATGAATAAAGGGCTAGAAAATTGTGACCCAAAGAAAAGTCTAAGGAATCCTGATGATTATAATAGAGAACAGCTCATGGAGTAGTGCGATTGTTGCAATTAAATGCCATGAAGTATTTTCATAAGATCATAAGTAATTAACATCTTCATACTAGTACTACCTAGAACAAAATGAAAATTTAATGAAAGAACATTTTCTTGTATATATACCCCCACATTAAACTTATGTTGGCTTTTCCTCTTCTTTACTGTAGTGATGGAAGTGTTAGAAAGTTATGTTGGTACTCCTTAGGAGAGTAAATTCCCTTGACATATGGAAATAGTTCTCTCTCTGTGTCTGATTGGAGTAGCTTATTTGGTTTAGCAAAGGGACTACACAGACACCTTCTATGTTTGGATGGTGTTAGATTCAGGATATTTATAACAACTCTTAACAGGTTAGGAACTGGAAAGTTCTTAACAGGTGGGTGAACTGGAAAGATGATGTACCTTGGCTCTGAGTTTTGAGAGTTATAAAGGAAAGACAGGTCACCCTTAAAACCAGTGTCCTATAGATTCTGGTTCAGATCTGCAAAGATAGCTCCTGAAAACACTTTTTAAACGGTATTCCTGGGAGTTAGAGCAATGGCTACAAATGGCTGTGAGAATAGCAGGAGTTATTGTGTGAATCTGAGCAGTGGAGATTCTTGCTCCATGTTCATCCAGAGGCTGGAACTTTGGGAGATTCATGGACTCAATCATCTTAGCTGACTGTGGAGGTCCAGTTGTGAACAGAGACACCAAGTGGTGGGTAGAAGCAATGGCAGCAGAGGATGGTGAGAAATCAAGCTTACCCACTTAAAGGGGAGATGGAAGCTTACCAAGAACTGGGCTTTCCTTCTAATATGAGACTGTACTGGAGATATTATTGTTTTTACAGACAAGTTGGAAGAGTAGCTATAATATTAATAAAATTATTTTAAAGATAAAGGGAATAATTTAAAGTTTTTAAGTCATGATAAATTGAACATAATTATTTGCTAATCACTCATGAAAATCATTCATAAATAGCCTAGATGAAGTCTAATCATCTCATTTTCAACTCTCGAAGTTCCATGGAACTCTACTTAAAATACATCAAAATTGAAATTTTATGGATTCAGTTGGACAGCACTTGCCTAGCATGTGCATGACCCTGGATTAGATCCCCACCATGCCCCGGCCCTCCAAAAAAGGTGAAATTCATATTTATTGTTGCATTTTTGACAAAGCTGTTTCCTTCTATAAAATATGAATTCTACAAGGACAGGCACATATATTTCACCTTTGTTTCTTTGACATAGGCTCATAGTAGGCTTACCATAGCTCATCAAACCCTATTGAAATGATATTTAAAATGCATTATATACATTGGTTGGTATGTTGCATATAATCAGTAATTATCTAAAGAGTAGATGTCAAAGTTGAATAAATTATTAAAGAATTTCTCACAACAAACATCCTGGGCCCAGAGAGTGTCTCTGATGATATCTTCCTAAACATTTAAAGAAGAAATCTAATAAGAAATAATACTAAAGAGACACTTGAATTCTCCCAGGAATAGTTCCAAGTTGTTTTTCTAAGTTTAATATTCAAATCTTGTTTCCAAACCCTGGAAAAGAAATTATAAGAAAGGAAAATTACAGCCTATTCATGGATATAGATGCAAATATCTTCAATAAAATATTAGCATTTTAAATTCGGTGTATATTTATATATACTTAGATACCAATACCAGATGGATTTTTTTCCATATGCAAAGTTAGTTTAGCACTGAAAAAATGGTCAGTGTGTGTTTTGATTTGGATATGGAATGTCTCCCAAAAAGCTCATGTGTCGAAAACATTGTCCCCAATGCAGCAAGGTTCAAAATTGGAGTTTTTATGAAATAATTGGATTGTGAGGGCTGTCACCTCATCAGTGGATCAATCTATTTAGATTAG